>NW_015162558.1:121020-151041 GCF_001447785.1 Gekko japonicus | reverse complement strand
AGCCGGGATTCTCGGATGGAGACTGTAGGCGGGGAGGGTGTGGCTGCTCAGGGGGCTCCTGCTAAGGGTCTGTCTGTCTTGGTCTCTCCCCAGCAAGCTTTCTGGTGCCTGGTGCAGATCTGTGACAAATATCTCCCTGGGTACTACAGTGCGGGACTGGTGAGTGTGACCACATATTCCTGGAAGGAAAGGGGGAATTAGTGGCTTTTAGTATTTCATAAAGGAGATGCCCTCTGTGCCGCCCTAAAATCCTTCTTGGACAGGAGTTTCCCCGCTTCGTCCTCCTGGAGATGTCTGTGCCTAGAGGGCGGTATCCTAGAATTCCCTTGCACTCCGCTTTCTAGAGAAAGGGGAGCCTTTCCAGAGGGCAGAGGCCCCTGGGAGGGGTCAGGAAGCCTCTAGATTAGAAACATTCAGCAGTGCAAACATGTGCTTTTAAAAAGAGCACACATACGTGTATTTTACCTCTTGTTTTTCTGCCAAAACCAATTCACATGACTGAGGTCTAAAAAAATTATCATTCTGTTTGCAGCCTGATTTTCTTTCTCTCGTGTACACCCCCCCCACACACACACACATACCAGTCAACTTGAAATCTCCTGGTAGAGAACAGACACACGGTGTGCTCAGATTCCTGGTGCCGGTTTTGTAATGTCTTGTGTGCAGCAGCTGGCAGGCAAATCTGACCTCCGTTTCCTAAAGATTAACCTAGTTTGAGAAAGGAGCTGCAACATTTACTCAGTAATCAGGTTGCTTAATTGACTAAAAAGGTAACTGGTTTTTTTTTGGGGGGGGGGGGGTTCCCCAGACTTTGTTTTACAGGTAGCATCTGCCACTGCTTACCTTTTCCCTAAGGGGTTATCTCCCTCTCCTCCTTTATGTCCGCATCTAGAAACAAAGGATGCTTCCATCAGTAGAACACTTCCTGTGTGCAAGCACATACGTCGATTTCAATGGTTTCTTGAATGTGGGGGGCAGCCCTGTTTGAGAACTGAAATGGAGTCGCTGGTCACGAGTGAAGTTGTGTCGTTAATTAAACCAAAAACTTTTCATATAAGCCGGGGAGGGAGAGAGGGTTGGCTGGCTGGCTGTTTGATTCCGGCCCTCGAGGGTTCTGTACAACTGAAGGCTCTGTGCCTTTAACAGCTTGCGGAGCAGGCAGGGATCAGGTGACACTTTCCCCCAGCATCGCCGTATGCCCACTCCAGGAAAAGGTTCACCTCTGTGTTCCCCTTGCCTTTTTACACTGCCTTGAACAGCTGCATAAAAAAGACTACCCTCCTGCCTTTCTGGGGCTGCTACTGGGCTGCAGAGTTTCTGCCTCCTTCCCCATCTCATAACAGTTAGACCACATCTTTCCCCTGCCCTCCTGCAGAAGCTGTAGATACTTAACCGTTTGGGTAGATGCGTACAGTGCATGCATGTCCAGACTGTGTGACCTTTTGAACCTCCGGCTCCTCTTTTCTCAGCGGAGGGCAGTGATGGGAGGGAAAGCGGGAGCAGGCGGGGGGAACAGAAAGAGGGCGCTGTTTGCAGGGTCTCCAACTTCCTCTTCACCCCAAAATGTGTCTCGTGCAGGAGGCAATCCAGCTGGACGGGGAGATCTTCTTTGCTCTCCTGCGGCGGGTGTCCCCCATTGCCTACCGCCACCTGAAGAGGTACAAGATCGACCCCATCCTGTACATGACCGAGTGGTTTATGTGCATCTTCTCCCGGACCTTGCCCTGGTGCTCCGTGCTGCGTGTTTGGGACATGTTCTTCTGCGAAGGTGAGACTCGGCCTCCCGTCCCCGTAAAGCCTTGCGCGTTTGGCCACTTGGTGTCCTTTCCCTCCCAGTTGACAGGGAAAGCGGCCTCCCCAGAGACAGAACTGCTCTTTTTTCTAGAAACTCAACTTCCATTATTGAACAGGAGGAGGATTCCCAAGCCACTGGCTGACCTGGTTGTAGTCTGAGGCCTAGGAACATGTTTGACGAAAAAGATAAGAGCGCCTGGGTTCCCCGGCTACCCTCTACCCAATCCCAGGCTTGACATGGTTATCCTAAAGTGCTATAAAGAGCACCTGGGATCTGCTTTGTCCATTCATCTGATGAAATCCCCAGGTGCCCCCTGCACAGTCCCCCGCCTCCCTTTCCTTCCCTGCATCTCAGCATCTCACAGAGAGGAAGGCTGCTCTTCCCGCCTCCCCCCAGTATACAGCCTGTTACACTCTTCTCTCTCTCTCGGCTTGTGATCCACACAGGGGTGAAGATAGTTTTCCGGGTGGGCCTGGTGCTGCTGCGGAACACCCTGGGCTCAGTCGACAAGCTGCGCTCGTGCCAGGGCATGTACGAGACGATGGAGAAGCTGCGAAACCTGCCATTCCAGACTATGCAAGAGGACAACCTGGTCCATGAGGTGAGAGCTCCGGCCCGGGGACGGTGTGCTAAACAGAGAAGCAAGTGGGGTGAAGCTGGAGGGGAGAAAGTTGGATCCTGGGCTGAAAACACGATGGCACATGCAGAAGTTCTCCACAGCTTAGAGGGAACATTGTTCACGACTGGCATCCGGGTTTTTTATGTTAAGTAGTCCTGTGTTAATTTCTTCTGGGGGGACGGTCAGCACCCATCTGCCCGTGGTTTGAGGAAGAAACGTCGCAGCCAGGAGAGGAGAGAGGATGGCCCCGGGATAGAAGGCTCACCGGCTTGACCTTAATAGCACTTGATCGCCTTTGGTGGGGGAGCAAGCCGGGATTCTCGGATGGAGACTGTAGGCGGGGAGGGTGTGGCTGATCAGGGGGCTCCTGCTAAGGGTCTGTCTGTCTTGGTCTCTCCCCAGCAAGCTTTCTGGTGCCTGGTGCAGATCTGTGACAAATATCTCCCTGGGTACTACAGTGCGGGACTGGTGAGTGTGACCACATATTCCTGGAAGGAAAGGGGGGATTAGTGGCTTTCAGTATTTCATAAAGGAGATGCCCTCTGTGCCGCCCTAAAACCCTTCTTGGACAGGAGTTTCCCCGCTTTGTCCTCCTGGAGCTGGCTGTGCCTAGAGGGCGGTATCCTGGAATTCCCTTGCACTCCGCTTTCTAGAGAAAGGGGAGCCTTTCCAGAGGGCAGAGGCCCCTGGGAGGGGTCAGGAAGCCTCTAGATTAGAAATATTCAGCAGTGCAAACATGTGCTTTTAAAAAGAGCACACATACGTGTATTTTACCTCTTGTTTTTCTGCCAAAACCAATTCACATGACTGAGGTCTAAAAAAATTATCATTCTGTTTGCAGCCTGATTTTCTTTCTCTCGTGTACACCCCCCCCACACACACACACATACCAGTCAACTTGAAATCTCCTGGTAGAGAACAGACACACGGTGTGCTCAGATTCCTGGTGCCGGTTTTGTAATGTCTTGTGTGCAGCAGCTGGCAGGCAAATCTGACCTCCGTTTCCTAAAGATTAACCTAGTTTGAGAAAGGAGCTGCAACATTTACTCAGTAATCAGGTTGCTTAATTGACTAAAAAGGTAACTGGTTGCTTCCATCAGTAGAACCCTTCCTGTGCAAGCACATACGTCGATTTCATTGGTTTCTTGAATGGGGGAGACAGCCCTGTTTGAGAACTGCAATGGAGTCGCTGGTCACAAGTGAAGTTGTGTCGTTAATTAAACCAAAAACTTTTCATATAAGCCGGGGAGGGAGAGAGAGGGTTGGCTGGCTGGCTGTTTGATTCCGGCCCTCGAGGGTTCTGTACAACTGAAGGCTCTGTGCCTTTAACAGCTTGCGGAGCAGGCAGGGATCAGGTGACACTTTCCCCCAGCATCGCCGTATGCCCACTCCAGGAAAAGGTTCACCTCTGTGTTCCCCTTGCCTTTTTACACTGCCTTGAACAGCTGCATAAAAAAGACTACCCTCCTGCCTTTCTGGGGCTGCTACTGGGCTGCAGAGTTTCTGCCTCCTTCCCCATCTCATAACAGTTAGACCACATCTTTCCCCTGCCCTCCTGCAGAAGCTGTAGATACTTAACCGTTTGGGTAGATGCGTACAGTGCATGCATGTCCAGACTGTGTGACCTTTTGAACCTCTGGCTCCTCTTTTCTCAGTGGAGGGCAGTGATGGGAGGGAAAGCGGGAGCAGGCGGGGGGAACAGAAAGAGGGCGCTGTTTGCAGGGTCTCCAACTTCCTCTTCACCCCAAAATGTGTCTCGTGCAGGAGGCAATCCAGCTGGACGGGGAGATCTTCTTTGCTCTCCTGCGGCGGGTGTCCCCCATTGCCTACCGCCACCTGAAGAGGTACAAGATCGACCCCATCCTGTACATGACCGAGTGGTTTATGTGCATCTTCTCCCGGACCTTGCCCTGGTGCTCCGTGCTGCGTGTTTGGGACATGTTCTTCTGCGAAGGTGAGACTCGGCCTCCCGTCCCCGTAAAGCCTTGCGCGTTTGGCCACTTGGTGTCCTTTCCCTCCCAGTTGACAGGGAAAGCGGCCTCCCCAGAGACAGAACTGCTCTTTTTTCTAGAAACTCAACTTCCATTATTGAACAGGAGGAGGATTCCCAAGCCACTGGCTGACCTGGTTGTAGTCTGAGGCCTAGGAACATGTTTGACGAAAATGATAAGAGCGCCTGGGTTCCCCGGCTACCCTCTACCCAATCCCAGGCTTGACATGGTTATCCTAAAGTGCTATAAAGAGCACCTGGGATCTGCTTTGTCCATTCATCTGATGAAATCCCCAGGTGCCCCCTGCACAGTCCCCCGCCTCTCTTTCCTTCCCTGCATCTCAGCATCTCACAGAGAGGAAGGCTGCGCTTCCCGCCTCCCCCCAGTATACAGCCTGTTACACTCTTCTCTCTCTCTCGGCTTGTGATCCACACAGGGGTGAAGATAGTTTTCCGGGTGGGCCTGGTGCTGCTGCGGAACACCCTGGGCTCAGTCGACAAGCTGCGCTCGTGCCAGGGCATGTACGAGACGATGGAGAAGCTGCGAAACCTGCCATTCCAGACTATGCAAGAGGACAACTTGGTCCATGAGGTGAGAGCTCCGGCCTGGGGACGATGTGCTAAACAGAGAAGCAAGTGGGGTGAAGCTGGAGGGGAGAAAGTTGGATCCTGGGCTGAAAACACGATGGCACATGCAGAAGTTCTGGCAGGACGTGGCTAAGGGTTTACAGATGAGGCATGTATTCCTAAGAAACACCACATTTACACAAAGGGGCTTGGTCCCGTATGGTGCCCGCGTTGGTCATTTCCGTCTTGGCAGAGTCCATTTGTGGTAGGTGATTGCTCTAGTTTCTGGGTCATCATCAGTTCGAATTTCTAGATTTCTGTTGGCAGCCATGAGGACTAGGAACCTGTCTTGGAAGGATGCAGAACAAAGTTTGAGTCCAGCGGCACCTTGAAGACCAACAGAGTTTAATTCTGTGTGCATCCTTTCGATACATTAGATTCCACACTTGTAGAGTAAGCAGCCAGGCACATGGCCCCTTGTAAGAATTTACTAGATTTCGACCTTGTCTGTTCACAACAGAACTTTAGCACCTTCAGATATCAGACACAACATTTACATGGTCAGATATAAGGACACGTTAATTTTAAACCTGAGTCGAATGCACTCAAAATCCTGTTGTTGCTTTCTTTCAAGTGAATCTCATGCCCATAAAAGAGGGCTGTTACCTGGATGTCAATAGAAATGTTTGGTGTTGCTTCCCATAATTCCCTATGATTCGGGGGCGGGGGAGGTGGTGGTTTAAGGAACGTCACTGATCTCCGGGTCGAAGTAGATATTAAGGAGAAGGCGGCATTGTTCTTTCCCTCTGCATTTCTTAAAAGCCCAGCGTCAGTCAGAGTGAGGGGTGTAAGCTGGAGTGAAAGAAAGGTGGGTCCAGAAGGAAATGTTTAAGGCCGTTTGGGAGACTTTAAAAGGAGAGTGGACAAATTAATGGAGGACAGGGCTGCCGATGGCTGCTAGTCACGACTGTTATCTCCTCCTTCCAGCACCAGAGGCAGTTGCAGGGGAGCACGGACTGGAGGCTGCTGTTGCAGTCATCCCGCTCGGGGGCTCCCGAGTGGTCAGCCAGTGCGTGAACAGAATGCTGGACCTGACGAGCCTTTGGTCTCACCCAGCAGGGCTCTTCTTGTGTTCTGACGTTCTCTACTCTGGTCTTCCCGAAGCTGCAAATCTGTCTCTCTTTTTTTGGGGGGGGACATACGGGTTGCCCTTGGGAAGGGTGCGTTTGAGCTGGAGCACAGCCAGGAGGAAAATAATATTCACTAAATACAACCGGACCACAGAGATGCGAAGTACAAGAACATCCTGAAAATAAGACCTACCCCCAAAATAAGCCCTAGCAGGTTTTCTATGCATTTGTGGTATACGCCCTAGTGTGTAAAATAAATATAAGACAGTGTCTTATTTTCGGGGAAACACGGCATATATAGGAGGAAAAGATTAAGCGGGGGGTTCCTCTCTTCCAGCTTGCGTCTTGCCAAGCGGTAGATTTTTTTTTGTCTCCGAGAAGACAAAGTTCTGTTTAATGGACGTACTGAACAAGTTCAAAATAAGACAGAGAATTAAAAAACAAAACAAAAAGGAAAACGAGACAAGGGGGGAAATGCAACTTGAGTGTCAACTGCCTGGTGGGCTTCTGTGGGTGGGGAAGGGGAGGTCCTGCCATAGTCTTGAATGTGCACGTTTCCCAGTGTCTCTGTGGGGTGGTGCCAGGTCAAGGTATGTGTGGTAGGCCAGAGGGGCTGTGGTGAGAGAGGAGATGCCACCGGGACTCTTCTTCTCACCTCCGTTTCCCTCCCCCTCCTTGTTCAGGTGATGACTCTCCCAGTGACCGAAGCCCTCATAGAACGAGAGAACGCCACCCAGCTGAAGAAGTGGCGAGAGACGCGGGGTGAGCTCCAGTACAAGCCCTCCCGGCGGCTCCACGGCTCGCGAGCCATCCACGAGGAGCGCCACCGCATGAACCCGCCCCTCACGGCCAGCGCCAGCCTCTTGAGTCTCACGGGCCTGAAGCAGAGGGTTACTCACGGCAGCCTGAGCGGTCCCTCCTTCTCCCCAGCACACTCCGTGGGCACCTTGGCTGCCTCCGTGGCTCCCCCTCCGGCCCCTCCCGCCGCCCAGAGCCAGGTGGTGGTGTCCGAAGGGCTCCACCCCGCCTTGCCCTCCCCGACAGGGAACAACATGCCCCTCGGTGGCCCCAAGCCGACCGGGGGCAGCAGCAAAGAGGAGAAGCGGAAAGAGAAGGAGCGGGAAAGGCAGGAGAGGCTGGAGAAGGAGAAGCAGGAGAGGGAGCGGGAGCGGGAGCGGAAGCTGCAGAAGGAGCGGGAGAAGAAGGAAAAAGAGCGGGAGAGGCAGGAAAAAGAGCGGGAGAAGAAGCAGCAGAAGGAACGCGCCAAAGAGGAAGCCCGGCTGAAGAAGGACCAAAAACTGTCGCTGAGGAAAAAGGAACCCAAATCGGCCCCTCCGCCACCCAGTGAGGAAGGAAAAGACGGGGATGCTCCGACGGCGTCTGTGCTGCAAGACACGTACTTTTGAGGGGGGCTGGGGGGGCAGCACGTGCCCCAGGAACTCCCTCCCTTCAGCCAAGGACCAAGATGGTGGCCAACACCAGGGACACTCTCATTGTGGTAGGGGGACCCGGAGGACAGGAGGAGGAGGAGGAGTGCCGAGGGGAACCACCCAGTGTGGGGCCAGAGCGGTGTTTTATTGAGTGTCCGTGTGCTCGCCTCTCTCTTCGCGTGCCTGATTTGAGGTGGACTGAACCCCCTCCCTCCTCCGACCCTTCATCTTTGTTACGGAATAGGGCCAAAGCAAGATGGCCGCTCTTCTCCCAGTGGGCGCGCCACTGCAGGTTTTTCACCACGGCCAACCAGTGCAGCGGTACCTTCCCTGCTCCCAGCTTGGAGACATAACCAAGGCGGTACTGGTATTAATAACTCCAGCATCCTCCCTCTCAAGTACTGTATATAGAATCTTCCCTGTTTACAGCTCTTTAACCACTGCAGGCTGCGTAGGCCACCCCCCCCCTCCAGAGAGGCTAGTTTTAAAAGCAGCGTCCGGTCCTCCCAGCGCTACCCTTTGGTCTTCTAACTCTTCTTCCATTCCTTAAATTGTTGCTGGGCATTTCGCTGCTCCAGCCTAAACCTGATGAGCTCTTGGTAGGCTAATAAGAGAAATCCCCTTAAAGCCGTCTTCTCTTCTTCCTCTTGCTCCTGGCCCCTTGCATGGTTACTTATGGCTTAGGATTGCTGCCATTTGCTTGTTCTTTTAGGTGTCACCTGGCAGGCAGAAGTCTGAAAGGTGGGCCGAATGGGGTTTTTGCCTGCTGGGTCAACCATTCTAGGTCGAGGGTCTCCGTCAGGATGGGTGTGGCGGCTTAGCCATTCATCTGCTGTTAAAATTACGTTTGTGCCGGCGGCCGGGGGAGATGCAGTTGGGTGCTTAGGTATGGTTGTCCGGATTCCTGGGTGAATCAGAATCCTTCAGTGAGGAAGGAAAGTTAATTCATTCCCGACCCAGGAGTTCTGCCTTCCAGCTCCTGCATTCCTGTATGAGCAAGGTGGGGAAACCTGCTTTGTTGGCAGTGATTCTCTGGCTTGTAGTCAGCCAAAGCTTCATAGGAACTTCTGCCACCCCAGGAAGATTTCTTTTTTTTATTGCAAATTTATATCTGCCCCCCTCCCCTTCCCAGTTAGAAACATTGTCCTCGACTATTAGGATAAATCCAGCCCCCGGCTTCAGTTGCCGGAGACTGAGGACGCATTTCCATGATTGGTTTAAACCAAGTCAACAAAGAATTAAAGTTCTGAGAAATGGCTGAGAAGGCTTAAAAAAAAAAAAAATTAGAGCTCCTGTGTCTCTTCAGTGAACAACAGAGCTTTTGGGGCAGGTGTCATGTTGATTGAAAGCAGTTTTAAAATGTCTGCCACATGTCGTGCAGACATGCCCAACTGGTACATCCTCCATCTCACCTTCTTCCTCAATGGGAAGTGAACATTACCCTAGAAAATAATTGGAACGCACCGTCTTTGTGGTCTGCTGTGTGGCCTCAAAAGAGCATTGTGTGTCATTCCCCCCCCAGCCCCAGTCCCCCTTCTTGTCACCATGGGGGGGGGGGCTTGCTGAACCCTTGGTGGTCGTGAGACATTTCTGGTGCCCTGCAGTCTGGAGGGGCCTGCTGCCCCAGCGGTAGCAGCAGACCGAGCAGGAGTCGGGAGCCGGCACTGTTGGCAGTCTGTCGGAAAAGGGGTTCCGGGAAGGAGGCGGGGCCACAACTTGGCCCCCTGGGACTTGGGGTGCCCCTTTCATGGCTTGTCTTCTCCCCCCCCCTTTCAGCTTCTGCAGAGGCATCCTCCCCTTTCCTCTGGGTCACAGTCTCTGCAGTCGTCAGTGTAGCCGGAGCCAGGAACCTCTTTTAAGTCCTTGCTTCCCCAAATTTACTTGCTGTCAAATGACAGCTTCTCCCAAAGTCCGCCATCTCCCCCACTCCAATGACCCCAGGGGGGGTAGAGCCCCTGTTAGCACATCCTCATCTCTGTACATAACTTCTTCCTATAACACATATATTATATATATGTTTTCAGTATTGTAATTATGTATACAGGTACTTGAGATTTTTGATTTTTTTTTTGACCTTGTGTTCTTATTTAATGGGACAGACACTGGAAATTAGGGATTCATCCAAATCTACCCCTCGCCTTCTATAATTTTTTTTTAGCTTTCCACCCGCCTAATCAGGAAGAGCAGAAAAACTGGAAGTTTACAGCCGACAACTCCTTGCTGTCCACCCTGTTAATAACTTTTTTTGTCGTTTGTGCCTCGTTTTCATTGATTTTTTTCTCCATTGCTTTGTTTAAAAATGTTAACAAAAGAAACAACATTCAAGCTCTTGGAGTGTCTCCGTTGATTGGGGGTGCGGTGGGATGCGTTGCATAGGATTGTTGTTGTGTCCGTGGTTGGGGAGAGGAGGAAGCTTTCGTCTGTGGAAAGAGATGCGGCAGGGCCCGTAGCTCAGGATCGGCACCTCAGGTATCTGGTCACTTCGTGAAGACTTTGGAGAGCTGCGTGGTAGTCAGATTGGGGGGAAAGCAGTGGTTGGACTTCATTCTAGCATGTCGGACTAGAATCCGGGAGACCCAGGTTTGGACCCAGTGTTCCCTCTAAGCTGAGTTAGTGTGAGCCAGCTCTTAGTATTTTAGCCTCCAGCTCACACATTTTTGTCTTAGTTCAGGAAGGACGGCTCCAGAGCAAAGTAACTTATGCAGTAGCCAAATCAGTCACTCACAACTTTAATGCCAGTAGCTCACAAAGTAGAATTTCTGCTCACAAGATGCCACAGCTGAGAGGGAGCATTGGTTTAGACCTCCACTATGCCAGGGTGACCTTGGGTCAGTCACGCTCTCACAGCCAGTGTTCCCTGAGTTAGCGTGAGCTAGCTCTGAGTTAGCTCCGTTTTTCAGCCTCCGGCTCACACATTTTTTGTCTCAGCTCAGGAAGGGTGGCTCCAGAGCAAGCTAATTTATGCACTAGCCATATTGCTTGCTCACAACTTTAATGCCAGTAGCTCACAAAGTAGAATTTTTGCTCACAAGACCCCACAGTTTAGCGGGAACATTGCTCACAGCCTAACCTACCTTGCGGGTCTGTTATGAGGATAAAGTGGACGAGCAGACAAAGATGTTGTGAGCTGCGTTGGGTCACCATTGGGGAGAAAAGTGGGTATCAGTGAAGTAGATAATTGATCAAGTTAGATCATTAATGAGGCAACCTGAAAAATCAGCAGTGGCTGAACACAGGCTAACTCAAACAGGACACAGTATCTCATCCCAAGACACTGAAAGGCTGGAAAACATCCAATTACCATGTCAAATTACACAGGGAAGCCATTAAAATTCATAAACATAAACACAATTTCAACAGGAAAGAAGGGAGTTTAAAAATAAACAGGGCATGGTTTCCTGTACTGAAAAACACAAAATGCTCTACATCTTACAACAGCACTACAGATAAGATTAGAATTTCAACAGCCAATCCATGTGCAAAAGAACCTCCTCAGGAAAGCTCCTGCATTAGCACATCAGCCTGGGAAACGCCTACAAAATAATGACTCAGCCCGACTTCACCTTCCTGAGTAGATATAAACGACCTGCCTATCATTTGTCTTCTCACCTTGACACAGAGAGTACTCCATCTTTCTGTGTTATACCTCTGAGGATGCCAGTCACAGCTGCTGGCGAAACGCCAGGTGCCACAAGACCACGGCCATACAGCCCAGAAGATATACAACAACTAACAGGCATTTGTTTGTGGTTATGAACTGGGGTCGAGTCATCCATCTCGAGGGCCACTAGATCGCTTTACCCATCGGAGTTGGATCCGCTTTATCACAACAACCCTGCCAAGTAGGTAAAGCTTGAGAGACTGGTCCCAAGGTCACCTAATAGGCTTCGTGCCTGAACTCCGTCTCCCTAGTCCAAGCCGAACACTCTACCCATGACCCCACTCTGATTCTCAAATTTATTTCTATTTTGCTTGGTGCATTTTTATCCTGCCCTTCCTTCAAGGAGTTCAGCGTGCTGTGCATGGCCCTTCCCGCCTCTGTTTCATCCTCACAACAACCCTGAAATGTAGGGGAAGCTGAGGGTGACACTGGCCCAAGGTCACTCAATAAGCTTCACAGCCAGGCTTCGTTTCGTAGAAAAAGAGCTAGGGGAACTCATTAGCATAACTCATTAGCATATGCCACACCCCCTGACATCACCGGAAGTGTGTCATAAGGCCACACCCCCTGACATCACCGGAAGTGTGTCATAAGCAGGGGTGGGGAGAGGCGGGGAGGAAGCAACTTACCCTCCCTCTTCTCCTGCCTCCTCCTGGCTGAATGAGGGCTGGAAGTGCGGCGGCTGGAAGCAGGGGGCGGGGCTTCATCATGTGCCCCGCCCCCCGCACCTCACCCGGGGGAACTGCGATCCCCCGCGGTCCCCCCCCAAAATGACCTCTGTTCACAGCAACTGAGTATTTGAAGCCAGGTCTCAGTTTGACACCACCACTCTGGGCTGTTAGACCCATTTTGACAAATTTATTGATAGTCTATCAAAAACTTGGGTGACGGGAAGGCTACTGTGCAGAGGAATGTGGACTCAAAGGAGCCAGGCGTAACATTTAGGCCAGTGATCAGAATTTGCCTTCAAATCACTGGAAGGATCAAAGTCTGAGGTGTGCTTTCTGGTTGCTGGAAACAAACATTCTTCTTAGATTTATTTATTCGGCTTGTAAACCGCCCTCCCCTCTACACAGGGCTCAGAGCGGTGAACAGCATTTATGATAAAACATTCACTAGTTAAAAAGCAACAATTTACAGATGGTGCATAAGTTCACAGTTAGTGTCCTGAGCTGGATAAATACGTTATGAGAATTAAGCCTGAGCTGGATAAATGTGTGACGAGAATTACATAGTAGGATTAAAAAAGTAAAGGTAAAGGTTCCCTTGCTCGAAAGCCAGTCGAATCAGACTCTAGGGTTGCGGTGCTCATCTCCGTTTCAAAGCCGAAGAGCCAGCGCTGTCCGAAGACATTTCCATGGTCATGTGGCCGACATGACTAAAACACCAAGGCGCATGGAACGCTGTTACCTTCCCACCGAAGTGGTACCTATTTATCTACTTGCAATTTCTTGCTTTTGAACTGCTAAGTTGGCAGGAGCTGGAACTAGAGACGGGAGCTCACTCCACCATGCGGCACCTGGGTCTCGAACTGCTGAACTACCGACCTTCCACAGCCTGCAGTTCAGCGTCTTAACCATTAAGGAGGACGCAAATTACATATGATAGAATGGACATGATGCCTCAGTAGTAGAGTACTGCCTTGTACCTAGAAGGTCCTGGATTCAATCCCTGTTAAAGGACTGCAGAGAGGACTGAGGAAGACCTCAAAGGCCAGGGTCCCCATGTGCCCCATAGTGCCCACCCACACTTTTCCTGGTGCCTGCCAAGTGCTTTTAGAAAGTGGGTGGGGCTTTTGCCCAGCAGGGTTTCCGATTGGCTGTGCTGATTAAAAGGGCATCCTGTTAAACATAGCTGGCCTACTGATACTGGGTTAGGACTCTGTGATCACGACTGATAGGTTATTAGGATCAAATTATAAAAAGAACTTTAACCTTGTCTTTTGGTGGAGATGTATAGCAGATTGTGAAGGATTTGCGTTGCCAAAAAGCTTCCCCTCTCCCTCTGCAAGCACTCCCTGAGGTATCCCTTTGCTAGGCCCAGATATCAACATAACTAGCATTCCCTTCCTCATGCTGAGCAATTTTTCCTTGAGGGTAAAATTGCAGTAAATTACACATTGCTCACTGTTTTTCTTTAATTTATTAAAATCTTCTCTTTTAAAAAAATACCTAAGGTGTCTGTTTCACAGATGCAGATCAAACAGTTGATTCAGGAAGTTATTCCTAGCAGTGTCTTTCCCTTCCCCAGAATAGACTCCAATTCTCTGGACTTGCTCGTTGTAGTCAAGTGTCTGGTATTGCCGATTTTTTCCTACCCCAGATCTATCAAACTCTCTTTTGTAGGTTGCTTCTTGCCAGCTTTCTTTTCTTGCCACATATACCTTAACCTCACAATGTCCTCACCAAATTCTTGGTGGAGCTGTGAGAAATTTGTCCCTTTGGATTCCATTTCAGCCACCAGTTTTGGAAGGAGTAGCTTGCAGTTCTTTGAGGCTACCGGGGCTCCATCCAATTTGAGAGGCGGTTGGTTCTTCAGCATTCGAAACTGCCCTTCCAGCTCGGCAGCCAAGGCTCGGAGGTATCCAAACCCTGCGGTGCTGAGCGCTCGCACCCAGCCCTCCAGAGTTTCTTGATTCTCAGCTGCCATCTGGTATGCCCGGCTACCAGGTAACCCACAGGGGTAAGAAATTTCAAAGGCATATGGTTCAGATGTGGAGTCTAGCAGCTCCACGGTGCAGCCTTCCAAGATGATGAGTTTAGGAGGATCCCGGTCTCCAGCTCGCTCTCGACGGAACAGAACATTACCCCAGAGCGTGCACCAACACGGGTGGTAGGAGGAACTGCGACTGCTCTTTTTATACAGCAACCCCTGCCGATCTGGGGCGCGTTCCAGGCGGGAAGAGACCAAAGCGCTGGAGATGTGGAGTTTCATGGTGGTCAGACCCTGAAAGTGTAGAGATGATAATGGAAGATGAGGATGGGGGGGGGGGAGCATCAGAATCTAAGGAAACAATAGAAAGTTGTAAGGGTTATGAATATGAGCATGGGGCTGGGGGAAAGGTAGAAAGGAATAAAAGAATGCAGGGCAGTGTTCCCTCTAAGCTGAGTTAGTGTGAGCTAGCTCACAGGTTTTTAGCCTCTGGCTCACAGATTTTTGTCTTAGCTCAGGAGGGATGGCTCCAGAACAAACTAATTTATACAGTAGCCAAATTACTCGCTCACAACTTTAATGCCAGTATCTCACAAAGTAGAATTTTTGCTCACAAGACTCCACAGCTTAGAGGGAACATTGATGCAGGGATAGTGAGATGGAAAGCAAAAGCAGAGAATAAGGAATAAAACCAGTGTAGGAATTAAGGGAAAGGAGATTCTGAAGGGGATGAAAAAAATTCAAAGGAGCCAGGTTCCAGAGAAGAGAAATCAATATGTATTTATGTAAAACACTTATTAGCTGCCTTTCTCCCTTGTGGAACTCAGGGTGGCTTACAATATAAATAAAACTGTATAAAACCACAACAAAACCGACAATTTAAAAACCCATACAAGTCACAGTTTAACGCCTCCATTTCGGATTGGCTTTTTTGCTGTCCAGTCAGAGATGGAACTGAGGGGAAAGCATGAAGCAAAGGTGGAGTAAGACGGGGAAAGTGTGAACCAGCATCGAAAAGGGAGTGGTGGACACGCCAGGGCGCAGAGGAATCCGGGGAGGAGAGGATGACTAAACGAAGCCCGAGGGAAGGCCAGAACAAAAGAAAGGAATAAGGCGAGAACTAAATTTTAAGAACTGGGCGGCGGAAAATGAAAAGCCAGAGAAAAGGGAAATGAAAAGCCAGAGAAAATGGAGAAACGACTAATGGAAGGCAGCAAAAGAAGGAGGGAATGGAAAAGGAGCGGTGGAGAGAGCAGCACAGCTCTGCCTTGGAGAGGGGCGCGGCTGCCTCTACAGGAACGAAGGCCTGGCTGCGTTTGCAGGCCCAAGAGCTTCCTCCTGGAGGACCTTTCCAAGGCCACACTAAGAAGGCAACTGGGAGCAGGGGGGACAGACTCCCACCCGACCTAGATTTCCTCACCTTGGCGCCAAATCATCGAGCTGCCCCTTTGAGATGAGAGTTTCTTGGGCCGGGCAAGTTTCTCCTCCCTCTCTGCCTCCCCCCCCCCCCCAAAGGGCGGGGGGCAGTGGTTTCCCAGGTGCGGGGTGGGCGTGGCTGTCGGTCTCACCTGGCGGGCTCCATCCCAGTGCCTGGAAAGTCACTCGATCCCACCTCCCAGGAAGAGTTTCGGTGGAGTGGGCGAAGAGACTCGCATCCACTTGACTGGGCAGGCCCCGGCTCCCCTCGCCTCTCCAAGAGCAGAGAGGCCAGCCAGCTGCAAAGGGGAACTAAGGGAAGCCGCAGTGTGCCGGGGATGTTAACCACAAGCTGAAAAGTTATTTCTAGTCCGAAAGGGATTGGTTTTTTTAAGAGAGACTGTGTTCATCAGAGGAAGAAGCTACTGCAGAAAAGGAAGGGGTTGTTTTCCCCCGGGGTGGCGGGCGGTGGTGGCTCTGGATCAAGTTTATTTAAAATATGTCCAAGTTAACAGTGATTCCTATAAAGTGTCCATTTTTATGAGTTCGCTTCCCCTCCGTATTGATAGGTCATATATTGATGCATCAATGGACAGTTACAGGCCCTTCCATAGCACATCCAGAATCAGAGCTCCCGGAGAACCAGATAGCTTCCTGACAGGCAGATGCATCGCCACCTGTTGAATTCCAGGCTGCCACTACATTTATGGATCAAGTCGAAGGCTGAGAAGTTTCAGGCCCCTGCAAAGTCCCAGGAAGAGAGAGGATCCGGATTGGCAGGAATGGAATGGACTTCGTTGCCTCCCGGCAAAACACCCTGATTGATCCTCCGTGAACGTGTTGTGGTGACTGTATTTCTATCGTTGCCTTAGGCTAGGCCGATTTTTAAGAGAGGGAGCTCTTGGTAGAGGCTATGATGTTTTGGTGGTAGTTCTCTATGCTGGTTTTATGAGGCGCTCAAAGAATTTTTCTTTTTCCCCCCTTTTTAAAAATTTTATTTTTATACTTTTTTACAGTGCACAAAGCTCAATAAAACATAGCCATAACAGGGAGATATAGATTACAGCAAGAAAATAATTGGAAACATTGGAAGAGTACACTTTTTCTAACGCCAGTGTAGGATTACGAACAAGAATCTTGTTTTTGGCTCCCTTTAAAGGCTAGTGGATTTAGGCTACAGTCCCAAAGACACTTTCCTGGGAGTAAGCCAGGGATTTAACATGGGATTTACTTCTTAGTAGCAAGGTTTAGATCTCTACTTCATTGTGACAGACTTTCGTGGGATTCAGTCCACAAAAAAAGGCTGCTACGGTAAAATGTGGGGAGTCCTAGCAGCTTTTACTGCAACAGAGTAACGGGGCTACCCTTCTGCGTGTCCTTATCTGTAGCAGCGGGCTGGAGCCTACAGGAGTGGGATCGAAGTTTCTAAAGGATAGGGGGCATTAGTATATAAAAAAAGACCACAGAACTCCTACACAATTGTACGATCCAATTGTTATTATTAGTTTATTCTCTTTTTTAGCTGTGAAGGTTCGTAACCCCTGGAGAGAGGAGCAAGCGAAAGGCACGCTGCGCCTTTAAAATTTGCCCGCACTCCTTCCAGCGGTGCTAATCAGCGTCAACGAAGCCAGCGGCTGCCAGAAGTTTATGTCATTTCCTCTACGGAGGGGGAATGTCTCTGCTCTCTTTCCGTCGTATCCGGTTTGGTCTTCCGTAGACCCCGGATGTTGATGCCTTCACGGTGGTGCTTCGGGAGCTCGGGTAGCTGCAAGAGTGTCGGCGTAAGGATTTCGGTGGGGTGGTGGGCATCGTTTTGACCGCCCGCGTGTGTCTGCGCGTGTGGGGGTAACTGCATATTGGGATTGCGTGCTGTGCATGGCCTGTGGGGATCACGGAGAGCCCACTTGGAGGGGAGAAAATGGGGACTCTTAATGTTCCTTGGAACTGCTGAGCTGTGCCCTCAGGCTCGTTCCCATCTTGGACTCCTCTGTGAGAAAGGCTGGAGCCTTGGGGAGCTTTCTAGGAAGAGGGACGGGTTTGATAGCGATTGGTGGGTGTGCGTTAGAGTTGATTTGCATATGTAAACGAGACGGCTCGATGTACAAGACTGTTGAGTCCTTATGCGGGTGAAGGAAAGCTGGAAAGCTTGCCTGGGTTTTGATAAGGGGAGGCGTGATAGTAGGGGGCTGCTGGTTCTCTCCTGTAGCTACTTTGTTTTAGAGGAAGAGCTGTGGCTCAGTGAAGGACCCCCTCCTTTGCATGCAGAAGGTCCCCAGGTTCAATCCCTCGCATCTCCCAAGTAATAATAACAATAACTATCATTAATAATAATAGGATCAGGCAGTAGGTGACGTGAAAGACCCTGAGTAGACAAGACTGACCTTGCTGGACCTATGGTCTGTATAAGGCAGTTTCATGTGTATGTCTCGGCAGTCCAGTTCTTAACTTCCTTTCATTCTCCCTGTTGGCAGGTTTTCAGCAGGAGATAAGTAACACTGATGGTTCTTCTGTAGCTGATTAATTTCTGCCTGCCAAGCAGCTGTCAAAAGGTGCAGCAGCAGGATCAGTCTTATGTTTTGTCATTCTGTTTGGGTAGCCTTTCGTTATTTGTTCCTTTAGTAAAATAATCTACAATTTCAAAGATTGAAACATACAAAATACTGTCAAGCCCCATCTACAACCCTCCCAAAAGCCTGCAGCTTCAACCCAGTTAAGTAAGATGACCTCAAAGCACCTGCCATAGACACTTCCCAATTCACCTCTTCAGGGGCCCCTTCCACAAGGTGGGAGCCACTGTAAAGAAGGAACAGACCTTCGTAGGCACTGAATGAGCCAGCTTCAGTGCAGAAACATCTAGAACACGGCAACCATTTGCCATAGCTGGTGCACAGTCATTACAGTGATTTAAATTTGATTGGGTTCCATCTTGGGTAGAAGGGGGGAACAGAAATCATTTTTTAAAAGTGATCAGTAACCAGTTCAGTTGTGTTGGAACTTCTGGTATACAAGACAGTTAAGTGACGCCGATACACCTCTCCTGTTTGCCACTGTGATCTGTAAAGATGGAGTGAGCAGCAGTGTGTTTACAAACTTTCTCTTAACATGTGCAGAGCAGAGATAAGGGCGTTATCAGTTGCAGAGCCAGACTTCAGCTGAAGTCTGCAGACGGTCAAAAGCCATCTTGATAGCTGGCTCCTGAGTGTTGTGCATTCTGGAGATGAGTCTATAGGCTGTCCTCCTATCCACCTGTTAATCTGTGTTGATTCTCCCAGGGCTAGAATGTCCAAACGTAAGGTGACCTTTGAGGATCAAGGCAATGAAGATGAAGAGGAAATGAGTTTGTCAAAGAAGAAGGTGAGAGATGAGTTTCAGAAACTGTGTGCGCGTGAAAGAGGGAAACACTTGGGAAACTAACTCCAAGTGTTAGTGATTAACACTTGGAATTCACTGCCACAGGAAGTGGTGGCGGCTACAAGCATGGACGGCTTCAAAAGGGAATTAGATAAGCATATGGAGCAGAGGTCCATCAGTGGCTATTAGCCACAAGGTATAGATAGGGACTCTGGGGCAAGTGATGCTCTGTCATCTTGGTGCTTGGGGGGGTCAACAGTGGGAGGGCTTTTAATGTCCTGGCCCCACTGGTGGACCTCCTGATGGCACTGGTATTTCTGGCCACTGTGTGATACAGAGTGTTGGACTGGATGGGCCTTTGGCCTGATCCAACATTGGCATCCCTTATGTTCTTAACACCTCTTTCGTTCCTCCCTCTCCCTGACCTTGGTCCCCAGGAGACAAAGTTGGCATGGAACAAGTCATACCATTTTTGTTATACAAAACCTGGAAGACTATTTATTTGAGTCTATACTTGAAGGACTTTGTTCTTCGGTACTTTCTAGTCTGCTACTTAAGATGCTCCTTGCAAAAGGGGAGGTTTGTGGTGACCACAGACAGGGCTTTTTCAGTGGTGGCACCTTGCCTGTGAAATGCACTCTTCCCTTTGAGGTTTGCTCACCACCTACCCTGCTCTCTTTTGGGTGCCAGGCCAAAACATTTCACCAAGGCTTTTATTGAAGGGGTTTGATGTTTTAAAAATTGGTTTTACAGTTTTATCCTGAGGACTGTTTTATGAGAATTGTCTTGAGCTGCGAAGTGTTTTATGCTGTCTGTATACTCTGGCAGGGTTTTAATGGCTTGTTATTTTAAAAAAACAATTTTGATGCTGTCTTGTTGTGTTTTACTTTGTAAGCTACCTCTGGAGATGCAACATATACATTTTTGACTTAGGGCAGCTTACCAGCAGAGTAACGGCTAAAGAAGCCAGAAACTACTGATGTTTCTGCACCTTTGTCTCCTATGTAGCTAGTGGAACCTGCAGTTGGAGGGCCGGGCAGCCGCTTTAAGGGCAAGCACTCATTGGACAGCGATGAGGAAGATGATGATGATGAGGATGACGATGAAGGGCGAGGCAGTAAATATGATATTCTTGCATCAGACGACGTGGAGGGTAAGTGCAGGTTTGGGACTGAGGGCTAGAATTGCAAGTTTTGGTGTCAGAATTCAACATTCTGAGATCCTTGCCTTTTTTTTTTTAATTCTCACTTAAATCATCATGTTTCTGACCCTTATGGCTGTTAAAGTAAGAGTGGGGGTTCCGTTTCGGTTTATTGTTACAGTCCCTAGACCAGTTGTGAAGAGTGGGGCTTGTGTTTGGGATGCCAGCAGTGTGGGTATGGTTGCTTGAGGGGGGAAGAGAGCAATTTAAGGGCTGTTGTGATACTTAGAAAACAACTGTGGGCAAACCCTTTCCCCAAATCCTTGAAAAGTAGTCCACTGCACACTTTTTATGTAAGGAGATGCCTGGGTGTGACACTTGGTGGTGCGAAAGGATTCATCGTCACACATTCCTCCTAGCTCATTGATTAAAATGCTAAACGTGCGGAACTGTTGAGTTATAGGAAAGTGGTAAAAAATTTCCCTTCTCACCTGCCCTTGCAGGACAGGAATCCGCCACCATCGACTACGAAGACGGCGTCCGGATCACCCCGTTCAATTTGCAGGAGGAGATGGAAGAAGGCCATTTTGACTCAGAGGGCAACTACTTCTTGAATAAGGAGGCCATGATTCGGGACAACTGGCTGGACAACATCGATTGGGTAAGACCTCCTGTCTAGCCTGTGTGGAGGCCTGTTGGAATGAAGGATCTCTGCTACCCCAAGGCCCTTGAAATTTCCTGTGCTCATCACGTAGAGAAGATGTTGCAAATGAGGCTGTGTGGATTCCCAGATTGCAGCATGTAAGTGCAGGGATTTGCATTTGCTGCAGGACAGGAGCACCTGGTGTTTGCGTAGACGAGCATAGCTGCATCAGTAGGTCCAGATCCGCATTCTGTAAGTTTTGAAAAGTATCTTGCTTCCTTCCCCACACACACACCTTTAATTCGTTGCTCTTTTTTTCCCACCAGGTCAAAATAAAGGAACAGCCTCCTGGTCGGAAGAAGGCACCTCGAGATTCTGCGGAGGATGACGAGGAAGAGGATGATGATGATGACAGCCTCGAGGTTGGCCAGACCCCTTTGGACAAGAGGCAGCTGCTTGAAGGGATGGTGGATTTAGTGCAGCCCGGCGAGACGGTGGCAAGAGCCATCCAGAGGCTTGGCGACAAGGGTGGGACCAAGAGCACCGGCCGCCAGCGGAGGCCCTGGAGCCGCCTGAAGGCAGAGGAGGCGGAACCGGTGGAGGAGGGCGATCCCCAGAAGCTGGGGTCCCCCGAGCGGAAAGAGCAGCTGGAGCGCTTGTCGGGGCTAGCTGACCAGATGGTGGCACGAGGGGTCTACGAGATCTACCAGGAGACCCGGGAGAAGCTGGCTCTGAGGCTCCGGGCACTGGATCATCCTCCGGTGGCACCTTCTGCTCCCGAACCCGAACTAGACATGTTTGCGGAGGATATCGATGAAACAAAGCTGGGGGAGAAGACAGCAGTGGGTGAGAGGACAGGGCGGGAAGGCTGATGGCTTGCCTGGTTATGGGGAGGGGGAGGAATGGGGGAGCCTTAGAGCTGAAACATGTGATCGGGAGAACCGCATGGGGAAGCTCCTTGCTGAGCCCGTACCACTTCAGACTGCTGGCGGGGGAGTCAAGCTGGAATGTTTTTTGCAGCACCTAGAAGAGGAGGAGGTTGGGGAGAAGAATTCAGGTGTGGCATTCTCCCCAATAGGCTGTGTCTCTCTGTGTAAAGAGGCTGGAGGAAGACACCGGGACCTGTCCACCAACCCCTCCCCCCCCATGTTGTCTGAAGTAGTTCGGCCCAGCAACTGCGATTCTCCCGATGGAATGTTCCAGCTCTTTGTCGTTGGGTTTTCAGTGCAGTCGGCAACCTGACATGATAATGTTCTTCAGCAGCGGGACGTGAGGCGCAGCAGCCGGGCAGTGACGACGTTATCTCTGAGGTGATGTGGGAATATAAATGGGAGAACACAAACACATCTGAACTCTATGGCCCCTTTAGCAGTTCCCAGATGCAGGTAAGCGCTGAAAGGGGCAGATGAGCCGCTATGAGTTCTCTTGCGCTTTGCCTCTTCCCCTCTCTCGTGTTATATTTATGGTCCCAGTTGCTTCAATGATCTTCCTGTGTGTCCTTACGCTCCCTCCCGCCCCTCCACTTTTGCCATTCTGTCAGTCCTCTTCCCCTTTTGCTCCTCCACCCTTTGGCCGGCTGTTTATTCTGCTCTTGCTTGTTCTGTCTAATTTGCCACCTTTATGTGCATTCATGCCTCTCATCCCCTGTGATCCCTTTTATCTGTTTGTTGTTGTTGTTGGTGTGATGCTGTATTTTATTTATTGTATGGCAGAGTTACACACAGGAAGCGTATAGTATAACCAAAAGGATGCGATGGGTGTGCAGACCAATTGGGCAGTCCTTCTAAATACTAATATCTAAAATTTTCGATCCACTCAATCGCAGCTGGGGACAGTTCAAAGAACTCCGTCACAACACCCTGGAAAGCACGATGCTCACATTCCTGTGACAGACGGAAAATAGTTTGGCAGGCTACGCCATAGTCACATTTGGGCCCTGGTATTTCGCCTCATGTGATGCTGTCATTGCACAGTTTATGGGGGTGGCACATGCCTTCATGGCCTGCCACAGCCCTCCTCGCAGTGGCCACTTGCCAGTTGGCGCCAAAGATTCTTTAACAGTAATACGATCCATTGCCCCAGGAGTAACTGGGGTTTTTGGCACTGAAGGCTTTTGATGGGTATTGCCACTGTCCTCACTGGCTTCCCTAGATGACTTGGACTGTGTGTATCTTAGATGTTTTTCACAAAAGGACAGGCGTGTGTACTTCTCCTGTTGCAGTGGCAATAATGCACAGTGGCCATACTGTTTCAGCACAGCAGGCTTCCCCCATAGTTTAAGGCAGAGAGTGAACAGCGTTCTACCGATAAACCATTACATTAATATACGAATCAGGTTCTTTGAATTACCAACTGTCATTAAAAAGTCTTTAGCTTCTTTCCTTGTGGAGTATGCCTCCCCCCCCCTTATAGCTCCTCAACAAAAGGGGCTGGAGGCTGACTTTAAAATGAAAGCTGAGAATTCAGGGAACCTGATATACATATATATCAGTGTAATGCTATTCCGTTGTGAAAGTAAAAGGCCTTGGTGACAGGGAGAGGAAATGGCTGTTTGGGCAAAATGGCTGCTGTTAAGGGCAAGACCAGTAAAATCCAGACTTTTGGACATGGATTTTGGCACCCATCTAGGCTTTTCTGTGATCTTTCCCAAAATTTTGGAACAAAGCAGGCTTAGGAAAGATCAGGGCAAAGATGGTGAAACTCCAGGAGGTGCACAAACACACTGCAATGCTGTGAGAAGTCGGGGAAAAACACTTCTTAGCAGCATCAAACATGCAACACCCCCCATAGAGCTAGTCTCTTACTCGGCTTCCACTGCAGTTGCAAAGGTGGACAGTGGGGCAGGATTTAACAAGACAAATTGTATCTCAAGTTTGAAACATAGAGA
Source organism: Gekko japonicus (assembly GCF_001447785.1). Lineage (NCBI taxonomy): Eukaryota > Metazoa > Chordata > Lepidosauria > Squamata > Gekkonidae > Gekko > Gekko japonicus. The sequence continues at coordinate 127,759 of NW_015162558.1, read as the reverse complement.
GGAAAAGACTAGAGTGTCACACAGAAATGAAGCCCTTGTTGGCTAAGATTGAACTGGTTTTCCACTCTGACTTTCATCATAGGGATGACTGGGTACTGCTCTATGCCATAAAGAATTGTGGCCAATAGTGACTTTTGATTTTATTGCAAGTTTAGTCTGTGTCTCTTTCTAGAGTGATTTTCCCAGGAAGCTACTGATTTCGAATTATTGTTCAGTTTTAATGTTCATTGTTTGGTTAGCTTCTTATATATGTTAGTATCTTTTACTGGCTTTAGCTTTTCACTTGTGTGTGTGTGTGTGTATATTTGTGGCTGTCATTCTTGGGTCCTTTCTGCAGTTGGATCTCATCCCTGGTTTTTATCAGAGTTCAACTCGCGACACAATACCTTGCATTTATCCCTGGTTATAACAGCATCCGTTTATCCCGGGACAAGTGGGCGGGTGAAACCGGGGCGACCTCAATGTAATGTGGAAACAAAAAATACCCTGAGATAATTACAGGGGTGAGCTCAAGTGTAGTGTAAGATGTAAGTTCGGGGACAAGGTTGACCCAGGATGTAAGGTCTAATGCGGAAAGGACCTTGGTTTACAAGCCAGAGGTGTGAGTCCTAGTAATGGTTGAATTAATCCCCATCTTTAACACTTTTTAAACCCCACCCCCAAATTCTTTCATCATTTCTCCCCTCCCCGCCACCATTTCCATTGAATATTCTTCTGTTGTACATTCCTCCAGGACTGGGTGTCCCAGGGCTATTTCCCCGATGGCGTCTACTGCCGGAAGGTGGAGAACGCTGGTGGTCAGTTCTACAATTCCAAACGCGTTGATTTTGACCTCTACACGTGATTGGAATCCGAGTCCCGCCCCAAGGAGCGTGAGGGGTGTAACTCAGCACGGCAGCAGCCGGGAAGAACTTGCTGAACTTTTGGGGGGTGGGGAAAGGGGTGTGTGCGTGTGCGTGATGGTATGTTTCTGGAGGGGGGACGAGGTTTGACTTCTCATCTGTCTCCAGTTTTGTGAAAAATAAAAGAACCCCAACATTAAATTGTGCTCGATGGGTCATTCGCATCTGCCATTTCCCTGCCTGTGAGCTGTACTGAAAATAGGATATCGGTGGCTACTTGTGTTCCCTGGCTGCGATGTATGACATTCAGTAGCTGCTTCTCTTCTTCTCCCTCCTACTTCCAGCATAATCTTCCTTGGCACGTGGAGGAGAGAGCAAGAGAGAAGCGTGCGTGTGTGTGTGGGAGTACAGGTTTGCCCTTCCAGCAGACCCAGTAGCTTCGTGGCAGAACTAGTCGCGGAATTGGCAGCACAAGCAAGTGACTGACTGTTCGACCATCTTCTGCAGTGTGGGGCAGAGGAATTCTGACTTCAGATTTACGGTGCTTCAGATTTGTAGACCTGCTTTTGCATGCAGAGAAGAGAGCTTATCGGGGGGAGGGGGCTGCCTCCAGCCCCCATTACACAGATTATTCCCTTAGGCTGTACCTCCAAAGAGTCCCGTTCCCCTCCTTTTCACTGTCAAATGCTGCTCCCAGGTGCAGGAAGCAGCCACAGAATGGGATCCTGAGGCAAGCCCATCTTTGGCCAAATTCTTTGGAGGCCCCCCCCCTTTCCCAGTCTTCTCTCATGATAATGATCTGTTAGCCACCTACTCTCTTAAAGGTAAAGGTTCCCTTGCTCGAAAGCCAGTCGAATCCGACTCTAGGGTTGCGGTGCTCATCTCTGTTTCCAAGCCGAAGAGCCAGCGCTGTCCGAAGACGTTTCCGTGGTCGTGTGGCCGGCGTGACTAAACACCAAGGCGCACGGAACGCTGTTACCTTCCCACTGAAGTGGTACCTATTTATCTCCTTGCAATTTCTTGCTTTCGAACTGCTAGGTTGGCAGGAGCTGGAACTAGAGATGGGAGCTCACTGCATCATGCGGCACCCGGGTCTCGAACTGCTGAACTACCGACCTTCCACAGCCTGCAGTTCAGCGTCTTAACCACTTGAGCCACCGCAGCTCCTACGCTCTTAGGCTAGCGGTATTTGAGATCCTACTGTACGCATGTTCACTAGTGGTTTAAAGCTTGCAATATGTGCTGTCCATGGCTTGTGAAACAAGAGAAATGTTATCGGTATAGACATGAAGGTTTGGAAAATATCAAAGGACAGTACTTGTAAAAAAGAAATCGAAATATAAAATGGAGACATGAAGCTGCCTAATCAGACCGTTGGCCCATCCATGGTCAATACTATCTCCTTAGACTGGCAGTAGCTCTTCAGGGTCTCCGGATACAGGTCTTTCACATCACCGACCGCCTGGTCCTTTCAGCTGGGCACTGGAGCTGGGACCTTCTGCCTGCCAAGCAGATGCTCTGCCACTGAGCCCTTCCCCCTTCCCCGGCGAAGTGATCTTAACACACAGCATTGCCTGCTTCAGGGGCAGTCTTTCAGGTGTGGGAAACAGGAAGGGAGCCAAAGAAAACCAAGGAGGTAGATGACCGCAAAGCAACGTACGGAAGCCCCTTTTAAAACCACTGCAGTTTGGAGAGGAACGAGGAGCCGAGAGCTCCATGTGGAGGCAGCTGTGGTCTCACGCTGGACTGAGGAACAGAATCTCCGTGTCCTGCCGCTGTAGTTTGTACTTCCTCTAGAAGTGGAAGCTGAGGCTTGGGAAACAGCAAAGGAAGGAGCTTTGTCTCTTGAACGCTTATACCCCCAAAATCTCATTGGTCTCTGAGGTGGTACTGGATTCAAATCTAGCAACAAAGGAGGAGCTGGACCTGTTCCTGGTCTCTTATCCAGCAGTAGATTAATACTAATTAAAGAGGAGGGATTTTTACTGATTCTGGTCTCCCACTAGAGATGACAATAAGTTCCTCATGCTGTTCCCAGGGAATTTCCTGTCCCCTGGGAGCAGCCATTTCAGGCTGCGCTATGTTAGTGGTGGTGAGAGCAACTTTTGCGGGCAACTTGGGAATCTTGAGAGGGGTTGGCGAGTGCCACTCCAGAATGGCTGCCGCAGGAAGTGGAACCAAACAGAATAACTCCCTCCTCACACCATCTGGGAAGGAGGAAATCCTGAAGTGGGAACCACACACTGGCAAAGGAAAACCCAGGTGCTTACCCGTCCTCCTGATCCTCCAGCGGCTGTCTGTTATTCCAGTCATGGGAAACCGTTTCATTTGAATGAGGGCAGCTAAATAATCAGCCCTGCCTTATAGTGGCTCTGTCCACTTTCTGATAAGCTCAGTGGTGCTGGGAAGAAATATATTTTTCACTTTGAATTTTAAAAAAGTTTGTGTCTCTTGGCAGTGAACAGGCAGGAGGGGGGGAGAACATAAAAACATAAGAGACGGCAATGTTGGATCAGGCCAAAGGCCCATCCAGTCCAACACTCTGTGTCACACAGTGGCCAGAAATACCAGGTGCCATCAGGAGGTCCACTAGTGGGGCCAAGACATTAGAAGCCCTCCCACTGTTGCCCCCCCAAGCACCAAGAAGACAGAGCATCACTTGCCCCAGAGTCCCTATCTATACCTTGTGGCTAATAGCCACTGATGGACCTCTGCTCCATATGCTTATCTAATTCCCTTTTGAAGCCGTCCATGCTTGTAGCCGCCACCACTTCCTGTGGGAGTGAATTCCAAGTGTTAATCACTCTTTGGGTGAAGAAGTACTTCCTTTTATCCGTTCTAACCCGACCGCTCAGCAGTTTCATGGAGTGCCCATGAGTTCCTGTATTGTGAGAAAGGGAGAAAAGTACCTCTTTCTCTACATGCTTTACACCCTCACCTCAGCCACCCTTTTAGAAATGCTCGTAGGTCTAGAAAGAGACAATAGGATGGTCAAGCCTCCCAAGTAGGGAACAGAGGCTTGGGGGAATTAAGTACTAGAAAGACTTAATGTCTCTGAACATGGTTCTTTTTAGCTTTTTTGGCCAACTGCCATTGACCAGCCTTTCCCCAATTTGTCTATTGCATAACAAGTGTTTCTAGCATAAACTTAACAACAATGAGAGACACTTCAGTGGCGGACTTCTGCTTTTTGCCGGTACTTGTGCATTTTGGGGAAAGAGGGTGGGTAACCATCCTTCACCACTAACAAAAGTTCTGATACCTTTTTGTTAAAGATGGCTTTTGCCGTCCGCCTGTGTATCAGCACCTTTGCCTGTCAAGCTAACGTAACATCCTCTAGCGCTGTGTGTTGGGTGTGTTTCGTCTGAGGATGCAAATGACCAAATAAAGCAGAAGCATAGAAGAGGAGAAAGGATACAGGAGGAGGGCGACGACGTGAGTGTGGCAATCCTAGGAAATGACTTGTAGAGGCGCCGAGTCCTGCAACCGACAGCAGATATCCCTAGAGAGTTGAAGCAACTGGATGGAGCCCACCACCAAAATGAAGCTGATTCTCAAAGCTGCACTCCTCCTCTACAGTGCCTGGGGTAGGTGAACTACTTGGGCTTGGGGGGGGGGCAGACAGTAGAAGAGTTGCCAACTGCTTGGGAGAGGGAATTACTCCTCTGCTTGATACAGTAGCTGAGGCTTGAGGAATCTTGGAACACATTAGAGAGAAGCAGGGCTATTTTTGGGCAGGAACGCACAGGAACGGAGTTCCGGCTGGCTCCCGAGTTGGCCCCACCCAGCAGGAACTCATTAGCATAACAGGCCACACCCAACAGCAGAAACTCATTAGGACTGGCTACATTAGAGGTGTGTGGCCTAACATGGAAAGAAGTTCCTGCTATCAAAAAGCCCTGGGTTTTGAGCACAAACAAGGTAAACAGAATAAGAAGCAGAAGGTGAGTGTGTCTGGATGACACACTTCTGCGAACATGGGGTGTGTGGCCTAATATGCTAATGAGCTGTGCTGTCAGGGGTGTGTCCTAATAAGCAAATGAATTTCTACTGTTGGGTGTGGCCTTTCATGCTAATGAGTTCCTGCTGGGCTTTTTCTACAAAAAAAGCCCTGGACAGAAGCAAACCGGACTAGTTTTGAACACGCGTGGGCAAGGATGGGCTCAAAAATGTATGGCCTGTAGTCAAGGATAAGGGGAAGCTGACTCAGCAGTGGGTAGCCTGGATTTAGGCCAGCAACAGGATTTTGGAGAATCGGGAAAAGGCGGCGGCGGGGGGAGACATGGAAGAAGGAGCTTTGCAGAGGGACCAGACCCATTGAGAGAGGGTTTGTATTTGTTTTGAACTTAGACTTTTAAAACTTTTTAACGGTGGCTGGCGATTTAAATGGTTTCCAAATACAAATAAATCCTTTAGTCCACTCCTGTGATTAGGGTTGCCAGCTCCGGGTTGGGAGATACCTGGAGATTTTGTGGGTGGGGCCTGAGGAGGGCAGGGTTTGGGGAGGGGTGGGGCTTCAGTGGGCTGTAAGGCCACAGAGTCCTCCTGCCAGAGCAGCCATTTTCTCCAGGTGAAGTGATCTCCATCACCTGGAGATCAGTTGTTAGAGCGGGAGATCTCCACCAGTGTTCCCTCTAAGCTGAGTTAGTGTGAGCTAGCTCACAGTTTTCTAGCCTCCGGCTCACACATTTTTGTCTTAGCTCAGGAAGAACAGCTCCAGAGCAAACGAATTTCATACGGTTGCCAAATCGCTCCCTCACAGTTTTACTGCCAGCAGCTCACAAAGTAGAATTTTTGCTCACAAGACTCCACAGCTTAGAGGGAACATTGATCTCTACCCCCTGCCTGGAGGTGGACTAGCCTACTTGGGATCAAAGCCCTTGGCATACATTGTTTTAAAATTTTCTTTATTCGGTTTATGACTCGCCCACCCCTGCTACCGCAGGGCTCAGGGCAATGACATTTCAATAGTAACAATAACAATAAATTAATTAAAACAATTATTTACTAATCTAGTACTAATCATTATTAATCATAACAAAGCAGATGGCGCATAACCGTACAGCTGACGTTATCAGGGGAAAATCCGGTGGCATCACAACTGGGGAGAGGCAGGAAAAGAGGGGGACAAGTCGGATGATCCTGTCAGAAATCCTTAACAGCAGCTCTGCGAGTTGGAATGATCTGATTGTCCCCGTACTGCAGAAAGGGAAAAGCGGAAACTGATAATACTGGGGCTGAGGTAACATGTTAGGGGGGAACTTTCCAGTTTATATTCTTTGTCCCTCCCCCTTCCAAAAAAAGGCTACACTCAAGAACATAGAAAAAAGTCATGTGGGATGAAGACCTCAGTAAGGAGGAGGTCCAGCCAGAAGGCTGGCTGGATCCAACCCACAGTTTGGTGTAGTGGTTAGGAACGCAGACTCTAATCGGGGAAAACCTGGTTTGATTCCTCATGCCTCCACATGCAGCTGCTGGTGTGACCTTGGGTCAGTCACAAGTTCTTTCAGAGCTGTTCTCTCAAGGGCAGTTCTCGGGAGAGCACTCTCAGTCCCACAGGTTGCCTGTTCTGGGGAGGGGAAGGGATTGTAAACCGCTCTGAGACTCCTTCGGGTAGTGAAAGGCGGGTATAAATCCAATCTCTTCTTCTTCCCCACTTCTTTACTTCCTATATCCTACCTTTCTGTTCAGTCAGGGCCAGGAAGGCCTGACAACACCCCTGTGAGGTAGGCTAAGGTGAGAGTGAGTGACTGGCCCAAGGTCACCCGTTGAGCTTTATGGCAGAGTACAGATTTGAATCTGTATCTCCCCAGTTATAGACTGCCAGTCTAATTGCTGCATCACACTGGTGCCTTATTATTAACACATGCAAATATAAACTGGGAGGTTCTTAGACA
>NW_015162558.1:120032-120999 GCF_001447785.1 Gekko japonicus | reverse complement strand
CTCTTTCCTCTCAGCACCATAGGGCTAACGATACAGGGGTGTGACAGAATCATAAGGCAGTAGACTATACCGCTTCAGCCTGTAGGTGGGGTATATGTAACATTTTAGTATGTTAAAATATCTCTCCCTGCAATTAAAAAAAAACCAACAGCAGGGAGAGGAATGGGCCACAGATTTTCTTACTAACATAACTGTGTTCCTCCATTAAGTACTTTTTATGATGGAACCTAGCAGTTCGAAAGCAAGAAATTGCAAGTAGATAAATAAGTACCACTTTGGTGGGAAGGTAACAACGTTCCGTGCGCCTTGGTGTTTAGTCATGCCGGCCACATGACCACGGAGACGTCTTCGGACAGTGCTGGCTCTTTGGCTTTGAAACGGAGATGAGCACCGCAACCCTAGAGTCGGACTCGACTCACTTTCGAGCAAGGGAGACCTTTACCTTTACCTTTATGATGGAACATCCCTACAGCACACACTTGGCATCCTTAGTGGTATAGTCCTCTCCTGCCATTTCAGGATTCTACCACCTCATTCCATAGCACACAGACCAAGGATGAGATCTGTGCAAGGAAGGAGTGGACATTGTTTCAGCTGGTCTCAGGGCTGGTGTTTGTGAGATGCATGGGGCCTCAGAGTCTCCTCCCACTGGGGCTTCCCTTAATTGCCATTGCCAACTCTGGGTTGGGAAATTCCTGGAGGTTTAGGGCCAGAGCCTGGGGAAGGGACCTCAGCAGGGTATAATGTCATAGGATCCACCTTGTAAAGCAGCTGTTTTCTCCAGTGCAACTGATCTCTGTTGTCTGGAGATCAGTTGTAATCCTGGGAGATCTCCGGGCCCCACCAACCCCCAAACATCTGCCAAGGGCTCCCCAAACCTGGGGTACAGCAGAGGCACTGCTTGGTGCTCTCAGTTTCCTGGAGAAAATGAGCCCAGCATGTAGTACAAAGAATGTAGAACCAGAAA
>NW_015162558.1:95954-120022 GCF_001447785.1 Gekko japonicus | reverse complement strand
CTCAATCTTTAAACCCAGGTGTTACTTCATGGGGAAAGGAGTCCATTTCCTAAACTGGTGTGAGGTGAATCACGAAGAGTCATAGATTCATCATGCCTGGTCAGCATGTGTCACATTTAAAGAAGTGAAAGTTCACTTCAGAAGATTAAACTCGTTGCCCTCTTTGTTGGTTTGTACTCCGGTGCATTTTAAGCAAATTTTGTAGACCTGCACAGCGCAGTGACGAGAATAACCCCGAAAAATCTCTTGGGCTTAAAACCATCCCCTGCTGGGGAAGGGGGGGATGGAGGAGGAGACGGCTGTGTGGAGGGAAGATGCCATGAAGTGACTCAACTTACTGCTTCTGGGGATAAGGGTGTGTGACTGACTTCCTCTCAGCCAGAAACGTGGGTCAAAAACAAATCACAGCCACTTTATTTGTGACTGTGTTCAGAGACAAAAAGGGAGTGATCAACAACTTCTGTGAAAAAGGACTGTAAAAGAAAATACTAATTCATTTTAAAGGCACAGTTTGTTGTCTAATACTTTATGGGTACAGTGTTATACTTTTTGGTGGTTTGCATACTTGCGTACACTGCACATCCATTGGTGGTTGACTTTGACCGCATGGAGGCTGACAACACTAATTACCTTGTAAAATATATTACCCTCCTCTTGCAGTTGTGGAGCTTGACTGTTTCTAGCTAGGGCTGGCAAATGCCCTGAGGAAACAAATGTGTCCTGTCTCTTTTGCAGAGTCTCATTGGGATGTTACTTACCAGGTGATCTTATTTACTCCCATGTCATGAAAAGCTTCAGTCCGTTATTTCCACATATTAAGCTTCTGTGAAAGAGATAGGAAAATTTTCCTTCCAGATCTGTTGGCAACACTATTTATGGCTGAGACAAAAGTTGAACTAGAGCAGGGGAACCCAGGTTTTTTAGGCCTGTGGGCACCTTTGGGATTCTTACACTGGGTGCAAGTCCCCTGGAATTTTAGCTCATTTCCAGACAAAAAAGATCAGTTCTCCTGGAGTAAACAGATGCTTTGGAGGATGGACTCTATGGCATTTTACCCCATTGAGGTCCCTTTCCTCCTCAGGCTCCATCCCGAAATCTCCAGGAGTTTCCTAACCTGGAGTTGGCAACCCTATGCCACCCATCCCCTGCCAGTGGCCAGGGGGAACCTGGCAATGCTATCAATCATTTTGCCATTCTAGGATCAGAGCCACTCATCCAATAGAGAACTTTCTGCCAGCTCAGCCAAACATGGTCAGTGGCTAACAACACCATCACCTACCACAAAAATTTCATACATTGCAGTATAAAATCACTGGTACTCTGCCCCAGTAGGATATGTAAAACCACAGGGTTACCAGTAGTGTTCCCTCTAAGCTGAGTGAGTGTGAGCTAGCTCACAGTTTTTTAGCCTCCGGCTCACAGATTTTTGTCTTCGCTCAGGAAGGAGGGCTCCAGAGCAAACTATTTTATGCAGTAGCCAAATCGCTCACTCACAACTTTAATGCCAGTAGCTCACAAAGTAGAATTTTTGCTCACAAGACTCCACAGCTTAGAGGGAGCATTGGTTACCAGCCTCAGGGTGGTGACTGAAGGTCTTCTGGGATTACAATGTTCCCTCTAAGCTGTGGAGTCTTGTGAGCAAAAAATCTACTTTGTGAGCTGCTGGCATTAAAGTTGTGAGCGAACAATTTGGATGCTGCATGAATTAGTTCAGTCTGGAGCCATCCTTCCTGAGCTAAGACAAAAATGTATGAGCTGGAGGCTAAAAATCTGTGAGCTAGCTCACACTAACTCAGCTTAGAGGGAACACCGATTACAACTGATCTTCAGGTGACAGAGATCACTTGACCTGGAGAAAATGGCTGCTTTACGAGGTGGATTCTATGGCATTATACTCTGCTGAGGTACCTCCCCCAACTCCATCCTCCTCGTGCTCCAGGTATTTTGGCAACCTTAAGGATGAACCAATAAAAAATAGTAATAATAGCCATATTTAACAATATACACTTGGGCCTGTTTGCTCAGTTTACTATGTCTTTAACTGATGATATCTTCTGTTGATTTTTGTCTCTGCTTTCAGGATGTGTTCCATTTAATTCCATTTTCTAAAACACCCCCCCCCCCGGTTGAACCTGTAAACTCTTTAAAAAATGTACTTCATGGAGGCTCAGTGCTGCGAATTTATTATTCCATTATTTATGCCTCCCCCTTAATGTCTCCCCCTTTCCAGGTTTCCCTCTTTCTTCAACCTTCAGTATTGATACAGAAACACAGGTGATTTTTGGAGGCGATGCAGCTGCCCAGTTTGGCTATCGTGTAGTCCAGATAAGAGCAAACAGCAGGCCCTGGTGAGAGCCAAGTGACTATGGTAGTACTCAAGTTTTTGCTTTATTTTTCGTGCTTATGAATATTAGTTTAAACAAATACTCCCATCGCTTTTCTCACACAGGTTAATAGTGAGTGCCCCCCTGTTGCCCAACCATACGGAGACACTTTTCCGCTGTTCTTATGATACGGAGCAATGCCAGCCATTCCAAGTACCTCTGCGGCAAGACCAAAACAGTATGTTTGTTCATTCTACCTCAGAATTCCTGTGGGAGGCATGCATGTTCTACAACTTCTATATTTTTGTGCCAGTTCAAGTGTCATGGTTCTCTTAAAGAATCCTCAGAATCATAATTTCATGACAGCACTATCAATTTTCTGTTAGAATTCCAGTCCAGTCTTCATCACAGAAGTTCCCAGTGTTACTGGGGGAAGGGGACATTTTGAGGTAAATATTGGGCTTGGTCTGGGACCCACGTACCTTCAGGACTGCCTCTCCTGGTATATCCCCAGACGAGCATTGAAGGTGAAGGTTTCCTTGCTCGAAAGCCAGTCAAATCCGACTCTAGGGTTGCGGTGCTCATCTCCGTTTCAAAGCCGAAGAGCCAGCGCTGTCCGAAGACGTTTCCGTGGTCACGTGGCCGGCATGACTAAACACCAAGGCGCACGGAACGCTGTTACCTTCCCACCGAAGTGGTCCCTATTTATTTTCTTGCTTTCGAACGGCTAGGTTGGCAGGAGCTGGAACTAGAGACGGGAGCTCACTCCATCATGCGGCACCCGGGTCTCGAACTGCTGAACTACTGACCTTCCACAGCCTGCAGTTCAGCGTCTTAACCACTTGAGCCACCGCAGCTCCCAGACAAGCATTACGCTCTGCTAATAAGAACTTGCTTGTGGTCCCTGGCCCTAGAGATATCCATCTGTCCTTGACCAGGGCCAGAGCCTTTAGTGCCCTTGTCCCAACCCGGTGGAACTCTTTGCCGAAGAACATCCATGCCCTGTGGGACTTGATGCAGTTCTTCAGGGTCATGCAAGGCAGAGATGTTCCCTCAGGCGTTCGGTTGAGGACAGCAATGGCGTCCATCTGGTTTGCACTCCCCCCCCCGCAAGATAATAGCATAACTGGAAATCTTGATCACCACCTGATTTAATTGGCCTGTAATCTTATTGTAATTTTAAATGATACGATATGTTGTTTTAGCCACTGTTGTTCACTGCCCTGAGCCCTGTTTACAGGGAATGGGCAGTATAAAAATCAAATTTAATAAATAAATAAATATACAGGGACTGCTGCCCTTAATGGCCCTAGCAGTCACTCACTGGCCATTTTGAGGAGGCCACCACTTTCATTAAATGTTGCAGTAGTCAGGCTCCCTACATCTTATGAGGCTATTATCACGGGATGGGGTCTTGAGCTAAAAAGAAGGAAACAAGGAAAAGATGGAGGACTAAAGGCTAGAAATAACAGATTCTGGGTAATTCAGCGGGAGTGTTTGTGCATGTCTTCAGTTCATGCGAAGGTGGTAAGGCAAGAAGAGTCACCTGTGGAACCGCACTCACAGAACCTCTTGTTTAAATCCGAGCGGCTTTGGGTACAAACCAGTTATGGGCATCATCCCAGTTTAAACAGGTTGTGAGTGTGCAGTTCTATGAGGTAATTATTCTGCTGTCAGTGTTGTTTTAAAGAAGGTCAGAAAAAACAGAGAGCTTATAAAGGGGAGAGGAGAAGCTCCTGAGCTATTTGAGAGCAACTGCATATAGCCGCAGAAAGTGTCACAGTGTACATGGCTATGTGTACCACATGTACACCTATGACATAAATTTGTCATGTGCGAATAAGTTCTCTGGTGAACACTTCTCTCTCTCTTTCATGCACCACCCATCCTTTTCTGCAACAAAGTCACCTCTGAAATATCCTTGGGTCTCTCACTGGCTGTTGACGAGGCATCCGATTCTAAACTAATAGTAAGTAAGTCAAGAATGTCATTACCTATAAAACAGAAAGCACAACTTCACTGGGCACAGGCTGTGGGTGTTTGCAGTGAGCCCTGAGCCTGTAGCTGAGAAAGGGGGAGGAGTTTCTCAAAGTGTTCTCAAGTGCAGGGCTGTTGGTTGATCTTTTCCTCACAGGCCTGTGGTCCAACTTGGAAGCGCCGGTGCGGGAGAAACGATTACCTGAATGGTGTTTGCTATATCCTGGACAACTTTGACCAAAACTTGAAAGAGATTCATCCAGCTTTCCAAGGTCAGGTTTCGAGAGTACCTTTGTATACTTCCTCGTACCAATAATAATCTACATAAGGGGGTCCGATGCTTAACAAAATAGTCAGAGAGTGATTTCAGCAAAACTCAGGTTTATTCAGCTCGACGATCACTTCTCTATCACGGTACAACTCTTCTGATAGCCCGAACAGCTTTTCCATTGCAGGTGGTGGTGCAGAATTTTTAAAAGCATTACTTTGGTAGCAGCTGCTACCATGGCACGTACCTTTACTGTGTGACCAAAGGGTAAGCTGTGTCAGCCATTTTGGGGCTGGCTCCGCCTCTTGCAGCAACCATTTTTGGCAGCCATTTTGTGGATGCGCCCCCCCCCCCCGCTGTGTCAGGATTCCAAAGGTGTCCACAGCCTCAAATAGATTGGGGACTCCGATCTTAGGGTTGTCAGCTCTGAGTTGGAAAATACCTGGAGGTTTTGGGGGTGGAGCTTGAGGAGGGTGGTTTTGGGGATAGGACGGACTTCAGTGGGGTATAATGCCATAGACTCCACCTTCCATAGCAGCCATTTTCTCCAGGTGAACTGATTTCTGTTGCCTGGAGATGAGTTGTAATACCAGGAGATCTCCAGCCACCACCTGGAGGTTGCCAACCCTGCCTGATCTACATGAAGGACCAGAGGTTGGCAGCCGTATCCAGAGGATTTATAATCTGAGAGCCCATCCCTCTCCAGGGTTGTTCGGGTCTTTCTGCATCAAAAACTATCTCGCTATCAAATCAAAGGATGCAGGCACTTTATCTCAGGCTTAGAAATTGAAAAGATAAACTGCACAAACGGTGGGGAGAGGAGGGGAAAGGCAGAGATGCCTCTGGTAATATCAGGACTTATATCCAATTGAAGACAAGCAGATTGGTTCTTGCTGGTGCTTGGTCCTGGAGTGGAGTGATTGCAACGTACCAATGACAGAGTCCTCCCCTTCACTTCTCCAGCCTTTGGGCACAGTTGGATCAAATGATTATTATTTTATAAGACTCTAACGCAAGGATCGCTAAAAATAACTGACTGGTTTGCTGCCCCACCCCCAAAAAGTGAAAGTCCGCAAAATTTAATGATGACCAACCCACTGGTAGCTGATGGTAATATGAGGATGAGCCGCCACATACACACAGCTTGGCGGTAGAGCACCTGCTTGGTCCCATGTTCAAACCCTGGCATCTCCAGTTCAATGTTCCCTCTAAGCTATGGAGCCCTGTGAGCAAAAATTCTACTTTGTGAGCTACTGGCATTAAAGTTGTGAGCAGGAACTTTGGCTGCTGCATAAATTAGTTTGCTCTGGAGCCCTCCTTCCTGAGCTGAGTCAAAAATGTGTGAGCCAGAGGCTAAAAAACTGTGAGCTTAGCTCACACTAACTCAGCTTAGAGGGAACACTGCTCCAGTTAAAAGGATTAGGTTGGGGCTGATGTGAAAGACCCTGGAGAGCTGCTGCTGCCACCAGTCTGAGTAGACAATACAGAGTTTGATGGAGCACGGGTCTGGCCCAGTATAAGGCAGCTTCATGTGTGTCCATATATAACTACTGTCTGAGCACAAAAATATTATTCAGGGAATGAAGAACAATCTTGTTATCCTGTTGGGTTGTGGGATTTTGGAGAGTGGGGCTGGGGGGGATACTCGTTATGTGTCTGCTTACCATTCATGTCTCTTGTTCACCCTCAGAATGCATCACTGGGGTGGATGCTGTGATCTTATTTGATGACTCCGGGAGCATTCGTGATGCTGATTTCACCATCATGCTGGATTTTATCCAGAAGCTTATGGCTTCTGTGGCTGAGCCAGATGTTCAGGTGAGAGCAGTCAAAAAGGGACTGTGGAACTATTGCATGGGGCTGGTGGAAGAAGCTGGCTGGAAAGCGGCACGTGAGTTGGAGGGGGCCCCCCCCATGTATGGGTTTCCGAATCCAGCACAAAGCAGTCTTTAATTATTGGATTAGTGTTCAACTCTGTGCATTTTAAATAAAGCAGGATATGATCAAGACTTCCTGTGCACTTGCTGCTGGACAAAAAAACCCCAACAATCTGTCTTCTTTGGTGATCAACTCGGGGTTAGGAAATTCAGGGGATTTGGAGTGTTCCCACCCTTTGGTAGAGATTGGGCTTTTCCCCCAGGCCAGTGGTTTACTATAGATAAGCAGGAGCCCACTCGTTAGTTCCTTTGTAAATGGCACTTGACGCAAAGTAAAGTTCAAACAGGAATGATGACTTTATATGAAACAGGCACAGTTGGGTTAGTAATAGGCAGGGGATGAGAAAACTGAGGTAAATTGTATTGTTATTTACAAATTATGATATTTTGAACAGGCTACAAAGTATTGTTGAAGCTTAGTTTCTTAGAGACTCAGATCTTAATATTGAAAGGTTTGTTTGTCTTGGAGATTTCTTAACAGCAACAGTGTGTCCTAATGAAGGTTCATATAACTATCTTAGTTTCCTGGAAATTAGTACTTTCTTCCTGCACTTATTCTCCTTTCATGTTGGGTTACAGCTTTCCCTTTGACTCCAGAAAAGTCTAAAACAATTTCCTTTTTCACCCAGTCCAGGGGTCCCTTCAGTTTTGAACCCAGTGAATAACTGAGAAGGAAATATTCTCCTTTTCCTAGAAATAATATTGCTTTTCTGTTTGGCTAGACTGGCAGCTTCAACGTACTGACTAATCCATCCTGCCGAAACTGGCTCTCAGTTCTTGACCCAGTGACATAAACAGTTTTCAGCTTGGCTGACACTTAGACTAAAGCTCTTATTTGGAACTTTTCCTCAGATTCTTATTTGGAACTTTCCCTCAGATTTGATGGTACACAGTAAAGGCAAGGAGTTGTGTCCCTTCACTTCACAAGTGAACTTATATGTTTTCCCCTGACAGACACACTAACTCCACCTGTCTTGTTTCTGACATGCCAGTGATGAAACAAGGCAAAAAAGACCTTTTTCCTCAGTATACAGCCACTCCTAAAGCTTTCCTCAGCTGGTGCTGACCAGAGAGAAGAGTGATACACAGGCAGCAGCCTGTCAATCAACCTGTGCTTCACAGCGAGACATTAACCCTTTAATCTCCCAGCTCTCTAAAATTGATGCACTAAGCATCCTGCTTTTGGAGGTCAGTTTGTCACACCTACACTTCCTGTATTTGTGAAACTCATACTGCCAGATGGAATTTAGCTTCTCCTGACCCCCAGTCCACTACCTAGAAAACATCATGGCCACAGAAATTCCAGAAGTTGGTTATCCATCCCTGCATTAAAACTCTGAAAAAACCTGGGCCCACCGTATTTTAGAGAAAACAGATTCCTGTGTGACCTTCCCTGTTCTCTGAAGATCATCTGGAGAAGTCTTGTCGTGCATCCTTGATCTATCAAAAGCAGGGCTGCCAAGTGATGCCTAGTAGTGCCTCTTCTATGGTGGTGCCATTCTTGTTTGCTTTGGTGTAGTGGTTAAGTGCGCAGACTCTAATCTGGGAGAACTGGGGTTGATTCCCCACTCCTCCACTCGCACCTGACTGGATGACCTTGGGCAAGCTGTAGTTCTGATAAGAGCTGTTCTTGAAAAAGAGCAGTTTCTGTCAAGAGTTCTCTCAGCCCCACCTACCTCACAGGGTGTCTCTTGTGGGGAGGGGAAGGGAAAGGAGTTTGTAAGCCGCTCTGAGACACCTTTGGGGAGTGAAGGGCGGGGTATAAATCCAATCCTCCTCCTTCTAAACACGCCTTCAAATTGAGTCCTTATGGTCTCCTAGGAAAATGGCAAAGGCTCTTTTTGGTTCCATGCAGCGTCTGGCACCATGCTTCTGATGGTAACTTAGATTTCAATATTCCCTGCTGATTAGCTAATGTGGGTTGATACAAGTTAACAGGTGAAGCCAGCTTTGAATTCTTTCTGGAAGAAAGCCAGGACCATAGGGTTAACAGCTCCAGGTTGGGAAATACCTGGAGAATTTGGGGTGGAGTCGACAGAAGGCGGGTGGGTTGGCAAACTTACCAAGCCTTTCCCCCCCCAAATCAGTAGGGTTCCAACATTCTCACTGACTTTACAAAAGTGAATTTCATTTTCACACTACGTGGAAGCTGTGTAATTCCTGGTTGGCTTTTCTCCCCCCCCCCCCTTTATCTCCCTAGTTTGCTGTTGTCCAGTTCTCTTCTGATCCCAACATCGTGGTTAATTTTGCTGATTATGCCCGCCTTGGAGGCCAGGTGAATGATACAATCCGCGGTGTCAAGCACAGGCGAGGGAATACCTACACCCCCACTGCCATTCGCTTTGTGGCGTAAGTGTGAGCAAGAGAGAAGTGTGAGGCCAGGCCACTCTTCCCCCTCACCCACCACCCCTCCTTCCGACCCACTCTCATGGCTGCCCATCTCTACAGGGATAAGGTCTTCACCCTTGAGGGGGGCATGCGACAGCACTCCAAGAAACTGCTCATCGTCCTGACAGATGGGGTATCCAATGACGAAAAGGTCACATTTGATGAAGCCGAAGAGGCCACAGATAAAAAAGGAGTCATCCGCTATGCCATTGGGGTACGGTGAAAAGGGGCAAGGGGGTGGGGGCGGAGATGGTGGCTTGAATCCTAAGTTACGTGGGGTGGCCGGGAACGTCTCAGCCTCTTCCTCTCCAATGCAGCCTGCCATGGCCCACCAAATCCTCTTCTTGGTGGTCAGTGGACCCCAGGAAGACTGTGAGGGGTACAAGTAGGAGTCTGTTGCAGGAGGAGAAACTGGCCCATCCCCTGGCCAATGTTCCCTCTAAGCTGCGGAGTCTTGTGAGCAAATATTCTACTTTGTGAGCTACTGGCATTAAAGTTGTGAGCGAGCAACTTGGCTGCTGCATAAATTAGTTTCCTCTGGAGCCCTCCTTCCTGAGCTAAGGCAAAAATGTATGAGCCGGAGGCTAAAAAACTGTGAGCTAGCTCACACTAACTCAGCTTAGAGGGAACACTGCCCCTGGCTAAGTACTGGCAAGCAGAGGAGAAACAAACTCAGCCTGGACGGGATTCTGAGTGGACAAAGGGAAAAACTACTTTACCCAGAGAGTGATTAAAACGTGGAATTCGCTGCCAGAGGATGTAGTGATGGCCACAGGAATAAATAGCTTTAAAAGAGGATTAGATAGATCCATGGAGGATAAGTCTACTAATGCCTACTAGCCATGGTGGCTGAGGGGAACCTCCATGTTCAGAGGTACTAAGCCCCTGAATCCCAGAGCCAGAAGGCAACATCAGGGGAAGGCCTCAGCCTCTATGCCCTGTTGTTGGCTGTCCAGAGGAACTGGTTGGCCACTATGTGAGACAGGATATTGGACTAGATGGACCACAGGTATGATCCAGCAGAGCTCTTCTTATGTTCTTATTCACCTGCCACTAGCAAGTTGGGTCTCCTCAGCTTTCTCCTCTGTCACATCTTTCTGCAAATCAAATATAAACAGCCACCATGAAGAAGCCCAGGTAAAAGTCCTAAGTCAACCATTAAGCCCACTCTGTAACCTTGGCCCAGGCACCCTCTCTTAGTCTAACCTACCTCACAGGATTCTTGCGAAAATAAAGCAAGAGGCAGTGAGAATCATGTATGCCACTCTGAGCTGCTTGGAGAAAAGGTGGGATAAAAGTGTGACATATAGATGGGATGAGCAGGACTGGATTTTTACGGGGAATGTACAGTGCCACATGGGAATTCATTTGCAGTGCAAAAGAGTCTTGTGTGAAAGCAGCTAATTTTGGCTTGTTTTCTGAGGAACCCTTGTAAAGCAGCCACAGAATTCCTTGATGCTGAAGACGATTCTGGGCCATGTTCTAAAGAACTTTCTCTGTGCAGGACGCCATTCAGGCCTGTCAGGCATAGCCTTTTCTCCATGTCATGAGCTGTAAGTGCTCCATTCAGTTATCCCCTCAGGCTGTGAAAAGATTAATGATAACACACAAGCTGTCTCTCAGGCAGCTTGGGTGCCATCACTCTTTTCACACGAAGGAACGCCTGATGAAGGTTCTAAAGAAAAACTCAAGCTGCAAATCTGCTACCTGAGGGAAATTAACAGTTAGGAAGTAGGAGAATGGAACATTCTAGAAAGGCATGGGTGTTTCCAAAAGGAGCAGTAGGGATTTGGGGGGAAAACTAATCTCTCTTCTGTGTGTTCCAGGTTGGTAGAGAATTTCTGACTTCACGGCGAGCTCGAGATGAGCTGCGCAACATCTCCTCATCACCTGAGAATGTCTTCTCCGTGAGAAGCTTTGAGGCACTTCCTACACTTCAGAAACAGCTGAAGGAGAAGATCTTTGCCATTGAAGGTCTCGAATGGCTCTGAAATATTTTTCTTGTGACTCTTCCCGTACTGTTTTTTCACATATGTTTTAAAAAAAACAAACCAAGATGCATCCTTTAACAGTCCATTTGTGCTAACTCTAATCCACTGCAAGCTGTTTGAGCAGTACAGTAGAAGTGGCATTACTGTAAGGGTATAGTTGAAGGTACACTTGCTGTTATGTTATTTTTTTTAAACACAGATCTGAGGAGATAAATGCTTCAGTACTAGAGAGCAGGAATTGTAACAACAGGGAGAGAGAATGCAGGATAGTGAAGAGACAGAATAATTTTCCTTTTTTCCTTTTTTTTAAAAAAAGATCCTACAATAGAGCAGGAGGTTAGCTTAACCTTTTAAAAATAGAAAATATTTATTTATTTATTTATTAGATTTATAAACCACCAAATGGGCGGTGTATAACAGTTAAATAATAATACAATTAAAACAGTATTAAAATAACAATTTGCACATAAAATATCATAAAATACTGTGTAACTATAGAGGTAGTCAGATGACCAGTCAGAATCAGGCCACCATGGGTGGACAATTTGGCCGGAAAAGGCCGGGCCAGAGAAGCTGGGGGGGAGGGGGGACACGTCCGCTGTCTCAACCAAATGCCCGGGTGGAAGAGCTCTGTCTTGCAGACCCTGCGGAGCCGCAATAGGTCCCACAGGGCCTTGATCTCACACGGGAGCTCATTCCACCGGGCAGGGGCCAGGGCTAGCCGGACATCCCTGGGGCCGGGGACCACTAAAAGATGTTGGTTTGTGGACCGCAGTGCCCTCCGGGGCTCATCTGGGGAGATTTCATTTCTTTTTTAAACATTAGCAGATAATGTCATGTAGTCATCACTGGTAACATCATTAACACTATACTGCTAACCAGGGCTATTTTGGGGCAGGAATGCACAGGAACGGAGTTCTGGCTGGGTCCTGAGTTGGCCACGCCCAGCAGGAACTCATTAGCATAATAGTCCACACCCAAAAGTAGAAACTCATTAGGATTGGCTACATTAGGGGTGTGTGGCCTAACATGCAAAGAAGTTCCTGCTACAAAAAAAGCTCTGGGTTTTGACAACAAACAAGGTAAACAGAATAAGAAGCAAAAGGTTGGTGTGGCTGGATGACCACACTTCTGGTAACATGTGGGTGCAGCTTAATATGCTAATGAGTGGTGCTGTCAGGGGTATGGCCTAATATGCTAATGAGTTTCTGCTATTGGGTGTGGCCTATTATGCTAATGAGTTCTTGCTGGGCTTTTTCTACAAAAAAAGCCCTGCTGCTAACTCTTAGGATGTCCGTTCACTCACATTATGTATGCGCATGTTGTGCCGTCAAGTCACTTCTGACTTATGGCAACCCTGTGAATTAATGACCTCCAAAATGTCCCATCATTAGCAGCCTTGCTCAGGTCTTGCAAACGGAGGAGGGCCTTGGTGGCTTCCTTGACTGATGAGTCCATCCTTCTCGCTTTGGGTCTTCCTCATTTCCTGCTGCCTTCGACTTTTCCTAGCCTTATTGTCTTTTCCAGTAACTCTTGTCTTCTCATAATGTGACCCAAGTACGATGGCCACACTTTAGTAATTTTAACTTCCAGGGAGAATTCAGGCTTGGCTTGATTTAGAACCCACCCATTTGTCTTTTTGGCAATCCACAGTACCCGTAAAATCTGGAGCTGCGGTGGCTCAAGTGGTTAAGACGCTGAACTGCAGGCTGTGGAAGGTCGGTAGTTCAGCAGTTCGAGACCCGAGTGTGCCGCATGACGGAGTGAGCTCCCGTCTCTAGTTCCAGCTCCTGCCAACCTAGCAGTTCGAAAGCAAGAAATTGCAAGGAGATAAATAGGTTCCACTTCGGTGGGAAGGTAACAGCGTTCCGTGCGACTTGGTGTTTAGTCATGCCGGCCACATGACCACGGAAACGTCTTCGGACAGCGCTGGCTCTTCGGCTTTGAAACGGAGATGAGCACCGCAACCCTAGAGTCAGATTCGACTGGCTTTCGAGCAAGGGGACCTTTAGTACCCGTAAACGTCTCGTCCAGCAACTCATTTTAGATTAATCAACATTCTTCCTGTCAGCTCTCTTCATTGTCCAGCTTCCATCCCCATACACAGTAATGGGGAATATTGTAGTATGAATTATCTTGATCTTGGTCACCAATAACGCATCTTTACACTTAAGGATCTTCTCTGGGTCCTCCATGGCTTCCCTTCCCAGTCTCAACCTCAACCCACATTCTGCCCAGCAGCAAAAAAATGGAAGTGAGAGAACTAGTTCAGGGGAAGGAGGGAACTGTGTACTCCTCCTGGTATGAGTGACAGCTGTGGTAACTTCATGACCGAAGCATTGCCTGAAGGAAAGAAGTCAAGCTGATTTCCCCCCGGATGGCATATCTGGAAAGGCTTATTTGAGGTCCTTGCATTCTTTATCCTTTCTTTTCGTGCTTTCTTCCGAAAAGGGACCTCTGGAGTTTCTCCTGGCAGTTCATTCCAGCAAGAATTCTCACAAGGTGGATTCAGCACGCTCCTCACCCCTGTGAGTATGCACGCCCGTCTCTTAATTTAAACCCCTCTGCCTGTTTCTCTTCTGTTCCAGGAAGAGAAGGTGTTTAGGCTGTCCTGGGGAAGAGGAGGATGAAGTGAAGGTTCTGTGTTTGGGCGCCTTTGTCTCTAACATTTATGTGCTCTTCCCCTGTACAGGAGCATGTGGTGTCAGGAGCTGTTGGTGCCTATGGCTGGGCTGGGGGTCTGGAGGAAGAGTCCTTGGGGGACCGTCCCCAGATCAGCTTCATGAGCATGTCTTTGTCCAAGGTGGAGTTCAAGGACTCATATCTGGGTGGGTGAGGCAGGCACACCTTTGTCTCTGCCCCTCCCCATGTCCCTGTCTGTTTGGTGTAGTGGTTAAGTGCGCGGACTCTAATCTGGGAGAACCGGGTTTGATTCCCCACTCCTCCACTTGCACCTGGCTGGACAACCTTGGGCAAGCCGTAGTTCTGATAAGAGCTGTCCTTGAAAAACAGCAGTTTCTGTCAGAGCTCTCTCAGCCCCACCTGCCTCACAGGGTGTCTGTTGGGGGGAGGGGAAGGAAAGCCACTCTGAGACACCTTTGGGTATTGAAGGGCGGGGTATAAATCCAATCTCTTCTCTTCTTCTTCTTCCTCTGGTTAAGATGTTCTATATCCAGCGGTCATAGTCTCTCCTCTTTATGTAACCAACAGGCTATGCTGTGGCACTGGCTCATCGTGGCCAACGGAAGTTCTACGTAGCCGGGGCTCCACGGTACCAACATGTTGGGAGGGTGGTTGTCTTCGAAAGCCTGAGCAAACGGAAAACGGCTTTCACTGGGGGCAAGCAGGTAAGAGGGAGGAACGGTGGTGTGGTTCAATCCATTGTTCTTTTCATGCTGACCAAGCAAGTTATCTAGGAGTGAAGGGCAAACCCATGAAGCTTGCACAATGAGTCTACTGTTGACCTGTACTCACCCCTTTGGGGACAGACAGACATCTGAGCCAAGGCCAAGAGCAATAGGTTTTTCCTATTTCCAAGCCAACTGTATGGAGCTCTACTTGGCTGTCCCTTCTGGCAAACATGGGAATGCTTCCCCATGCTATCCCTTGGAAGTGGTAAATCGGGGTAACCGGATGAGGCCCTGAGCTTTGGTGGGGGGCATCATTCCCCGACCAAACTGCCAGTCACCTGAGCAGTGAGGTCCCTGTGGGATTTGCTGCCAGAGGATCAGCGGAGGTTTAGGAACATAATTTTTGTGAGACTGGTGGGTGGTGAGAGGGGCTTGTCCCAGGCCCTGCATTCCCCCCCCTCAGGAAAGCCTTGGGATGGTGGTGATGGCAGGGGGCAGGGAGTTTCCTCAGCAGCAGAAAAATTATCTCACTGTGGTCCCCTGTTGACTACTAAATTTCCCTCTAAACCAAGTAGCCAGGTGCCAGAATAATACACCTATAATCTAATCCAGGAGTCCCCACTGTGGTGTCCAGGGGCTCCATGGTACCCGCTGACACCTCTCCTGGCGCCCACGAAATGTTTTTAGAAAGTGGGCATGGTCAGTTGAGGCTTTTGCCCAGCAGGGCTTCTGATTGGCCACTGAAGATTTGATTGGCTACTGAAGATTTGATTGGCTGAGCGTGTTGCTTTAGTAGCGGCTGCCACCACAGCACAAGGATCTTCACTGTGTGACTGAAGATAAGCCATGGCAGCCATTTTGTGGCTGGCTCTGCCTCTTCTAACAGCCATTTTGTGACTGCCATTCAGTGGCTGTGCCCACCACGCCGTGTCAGAATTCCAAAGGTGCCCATAGGTTCAAAAAGGTTGGGGACCTTGATCGAATTCAGGTTATCCTAATTTCTCTTACAAGTAAGCACACACTGTCGTGTTTTTCTCTTTAGCTTCAGGTGGGTTCCTACTTTGGTGCTGAGCTTTGCTCTGTGGATCTAGATGCGGACGGGGACACGGACCTCATCTTGATTGGGGCTCCCCTTTACTACAACGGGATACAAGGAGGGCTTGTTGAAGTCCACTCTATTACTCTCAGGGTAAGCCAACCAATTAGGATGTAGGAAGCCGGGGGAAGGCGGTGCCTATGTTACTTTCTTTTAGACTTGAGGCCAAAATATTTGTCTTTACCCAGACTTTTAATGAAGGGGTTTCTTTTTTTTCAGTTCTTACGGTCTGTGTACATGTGGGAAAGGGGAGGTGCTTTGTGATTAACACAAAGACTGGCCAATTAAAACTGTCCGAATTAGGATTGCCAAGTCTGAAGCGGCGCTGGAGTGGGGGACTCCAGCGCCGCTTTGGGAGGTAGGCACGTGTGCGAAGCACGTACGCGCCGCAACCACATCACCTGGAAGTGACGCGACCACGCCGGGCACGCTGGGGGCGGGGCCACAACCATCCGAGGGAAAACCATAGAGTTTTCCCTCAGATGACCATGGCCCCGCCCCCAGCGTGCCCGGCGTGGTCGCGTCACTTCCGGGTGACGTGCACGTCGCGTGGTTTGGGGGTGGGGTTCCCCCCGGGGCCCGATCCGCCAGCCTAGTCAGAATCTGACTTCTGCTCCACACTGGAAGAGCAGGTTCTCCCTGAATTCAGTCTGGGCCAGAAGCAGGACATCTGTCCACAATGCACCGAGTATGCTTCTGCATTACTGATGGAACTGCATACATTCCCTACATACAACTGTCACCTCGGTCTACCTGTCATCATCTCCCAGAAGCATCAAAATGCTTGTCTCTTCATTCAGACCTTCCCCACTTGATTTTCTTTTCCCCTTGCCATTTCCCTCCTCTTTGGCTGGGCACTGGGGTCTCTTCTTAGGGCCAAAACCAACATTACTGTTTAGGCTGCTCCACATGCACATGGAGCAGCAGAACCAGGGAACTAACTCCCCCGTCATGCTTTTTCATGGGAAAACGATGGTGGTTGGCAGGAGCCCTTCTTCCCCATGTGGCAGCATTCTAAGCTACTTTGGGATCTCCTTTTTCTTTTTAGATGCGGTTCCCTGCAGCTGCTGTGTGGCTGCAGGGAACATGTTGGGTCCGGGGAACCCAACCCAACCTCCAGGACCCAGCTCTTTTTAAAAAGTAATGTTTAGTTCAGGGATCCTTAACGTGGTGTCAGTAAGTAACGAGGTCTCCACTGACATCTTTCCTGGTGCCCAGCAAGTGTTTTTAGAAAGTGGGTGGGGCTAGGCATGGTTTTTGCCCACCAGGGCTTCTGATTGGCCACTGGAAAGCTGTTGAAGAGTTACAATCAGAGTTCTGAATAACCTCACTCCCCTGACTTTGTGGGGTTGGCTCTGTCTTCTGTGGCAGCCATTTTGTAACTTGGCTTAGGGTTCCCAGCTCCAGCTTGGGAAAAACCTGGAGATTTGGGGGGTGGAACCTGAGGAGGGCGGGGTTTGGAGAGGGGAAGGACTTCAGTGGGGAATAATGCCATAGAGTCCACCTTCCAAAGTGGCCATTTTCCCCAGGTCACGTGATCTCTGTTGCCTGGAGATCAGTTGTAATAGCGGGAGGTCTCCAGCCACCACCTGGAGATTGGCAACATTAAATTGGCTCCATCCATCTCCCACAGTAGCCATTTTGTACTTGGTTCTGCCACTTGTGGCAGCCATTTTGTGGTTGTGCTCATCACCCTGTGTCAGAATTCCACAGGTGCCTACAGTCTGTAAAAGGCTGAGGAGGACTCCTGATTCAATTTGACCCTTTGCCTGCAGGCAGGGAACATTCTCAGGAGTTCATGGCTGCAGTGAGATTAGACCCAAGGACTCTCAGGAGGATGCTGTCCCACTGTTCCCGAGACTGACTGTCCTTGCTCCTCATTCCCAGGGTCGCCTCAATCACCTCCAGACACTTCATGGGATCTCTGGAAACCGGCTGGGCCGTTTCGGGTCTGCTCTCTCCTCCCTGGGGGACGTGAGTGGAGATGGCCTTGCAGACGTGGCTGTCGGGGCCCCCATGGAAGATGGAGACCATGGGGCTGTTTACATCTTCCTTGGAGAAGGAGACAGACTGCGGGAACAGTACAGTCAGGTGGGTCTGCAGGCCAAGTTCAAGTAGCAAATCGATTCACTTGTTTGATTCTCAAGTGAATTTGCTTTCTGTTTCAGCTCAAGAGAGGCAGTTTGGTCGAATGTGTTGAGCAGGCTTTGGACAGAGTGTTACTGCTTGTCAGTGAAATGGGAATAACATAGTGAGGGACTTTGCCCACAAGAAGTTATTTGGGAGGGACATGTAGTCAAGTCTGAATGTGAAGCTGGAGGCTATAATGTTTTCTCACAGATTGTGGCACCATCACTGGTTTATTGGGTTCTCCACATCCTGTAGCGCTAAATACCAGCAAAAATGCAACGGCCAGAAAGCAGTCTCTTTCTCTCTCTCTCTCCCCCTCAGACTTGATGAGGCGGAGCCAACACCTTCCCCCCCATACAACCCTGATCCAAACCAAATATAAGAAATCACTTGGCTTGCTGTTGTTGGAATGCACAAGGTCTATAGTGCAGCCTTATGAAGAACATCTGAAGATCATCTACAGGGGGAGAGCTGAAGGACTTGTAGTCAGCCTAGCTAGACTTGGGACTTCCCACTTTTTCAAATTGTGCCCTTGCTGTCTCCTGATTGGCTCTTTTGGAGATTTCCTGCTCCTGCAGCGCTTCCTTCTTGCTCTTTGTTCCGTTTCCAGGAGTCAGGCTGGTTAGTTTAGGCTTTCTCTTTGCATGTTCTGTAACAAGTTTGTTCTTCTATAATAAACCTACTTATTTGTCTCCAAACAGTCAGTGCGCCACAGATTTCCTTTGCATATTTAAGCTCTGCCAACAGCTGTTACCATGACTCTGTAGTAATGATAGAATCGACCTGTCTGTCCATCGGTTTATTTACTGACTTACTTACTTTATTATCCTGCCTTTCTCCCCAGCAGGGACAGCATTGCCAGCTCTGGGTTGGGAAATAGCTGGAGATTTCGGGGGGTGGAGCCTGGGGAGAGGGCAGGATTTGGGGAGGGGAGGGACCTCTGCAGGGTATAACGCCTATGGCATCGTACCCCACTGAGGTCCCCATCCTCCCTAGGCTCCATTCCCAAATCTCCAGGAGTTTCCCAACCTGGATCCGGCAACCCTTCCTCCCCCATCCCCTGCTGATGGCCAGGGGAGACCTGGCAACCCTAGAACCACAAGATTTGCATTCAGAAGGTGGCAGGTCAGTCCTGAGCTAGATGGGCCAGTGGTAGAGAAGGCAGTTCTGTGTGTCCACGTGCCATTTGTAAACCATTTAATATGGTTTGTTGGGGACTATGGAAAACCAGTAGGTGACTGTTTGTGAAGATTCTAGAGCTTACGGGACAAATACATCATTTTGATATAACTCCAGGGAAGAGGACGGGGTTGTGTTGGTGGAATAGGGGTAGTTAATAATCAGTGAGGGGGCAGTTCTGGGGAGGAGGCACTTTTTTTTCAGGTCCCTTGGCGGGGAGGGAAGTGGCACTCCTGTCTGGAGTGGACCTCTTGGGTCCAAGGAATCTCTTCCCTTCCTTGTGGCATCTCAGGACAGTGGACTTTCCTTCTAGCCTTCGGGGGAGCTGAGAACAGAGACAGACAAGGCTAAGCAAAGGCATTTTGGAACAAAAGAAGAGTTGAGAATGCTTCTGCCACTACCTCCTGAGGAGTTCTAAGCCTCCTGGTCTGTCTTTCTCCCCCCTTCCTTTCAACCTGTGCAGCGGATCACTGCCACCACTCTCTCCCCAGTGCTGAATTTTTTTGGCCAGTCTCTCCAGGGAAGATTGGACCTGAGTGGAGATGGACTGACTGACCTGGCTGTTGGGGCGCTAGGAAATGCCGTGCTTCTTCGGTAAGATTTTTCAAAAAACAAAAGAACAACTGTATTAATTGTTTGATTTCCCTTTGTTATGGCTTTTGGAAGGGAAAGGATCTGTTCTGGAGATGATGGGTAGAAGTTCTCTAAATAAATAAAAAGGAGCTGGGGGCATTTAATGGTTGTGGATTGAGGGCAAGAAAGTCTATATTAATAAGCATTGGGGGGGGGGGTCTCTGCATCTCCCTACCCAAATTCTTAACACTGCACCAAGATAACTCGTAATCTACAGAATAAGTGAACATACGTAAGCTTGTTATTGGGGCCAAGAAAGCACCCAGGTCCCAGGGTAGGGTTGGACCTGCATGTGACTCAGCAGCCTTCTTGCAGCTAAGCAAGGTTGGGTTTGGTCGGTGTTTGGGAGAGGAGACCACCCCTCCAGAGCCAGAATGGTGGAATGGTCGTATGGGCCCATGATCTGGGAGACCCAGCTTTGAATTCCCACATTGCCGTGGGTGACCTTGGCCCAGTCCCACACTCTCAGACCAACCTACCTCACAGGGTTGTTGTGAGGTTAGAAGGGAGGAGAAGAGACCGACATAAGCTGCTTTTGGGGGTCCCCAGTGTGTGTGTGGGGGAAAGGTAGGGTATAAAGTGAAGTAAGTCAAGAAATAATGGCCAAGTATTGGTCCCCCTCTTATTATGTTGACGTGGTTGCTGCTTCAGCAGGGCTTGGCTAGTAAGGGGGCTTTGGCAGGGCCTGTTTCAAGCAACCAGGGTTTAGGGGGCTGCTAGCTGGGAATGATTGCATCTTCTGTCCCTCTCAGGTCCCGGCCCATCTTCACTGTCGTCTCTTCACTGAATTTCTCACCTCGCTCGATCCCCCCGGATGATCCTAACTGTGCAAATGGGAAAGTTTCAGGAGTTGGCCCACGTGGGAGCTTCAGTCTTTGTTTCACCCTGAAACTCATCAGCACCAAATGGAGCTCTGGTAAAGGCCCATCCTCAGGCCATAAACTCTAAGGCCAACACATCTTATGCACATCTGTGTTGTCCATCTTGGCTTGCCAACCTCCTGGTGGGTCCTGGAGAACTCCCAGAATTACAATTCCTCTCCAGATAACAGAGATCAGTTCCTCTGGGAAAAGGAGGTCCTTTGTCAGGCTTTAGCCCCAACTCTCCGGGAATTTCCCAAGCTGGAGTTGGCAACTCTGTGATTCTGTCACATCCAGTCTAGCCCTTAATCACTCCACGTTGTCCTGTGTTTCTCTCTAGTTATTTTACTGATAATCTTGCCTCGTTTCTTTTCTAGATGTGTTTTTCATTTAGAGTTGCTAGCCCCCCCCCCCGGTGGAGGCAGGGACTTCGCTGCCACCAGGCCCTGCCCCCATGATTGGGGGTTGGGGGGACTTACCAGGAGCAGGAAATTACGAGCAATGTGGTGACATCACGAGCAATGTGGTGACATCACTTCCAGCGTGCACTGGAAGTGACATTGTCATGGTGATGCTCTGGTACTGGGGCAAAAAACTCTATGGTGAAAGGTGTTTTTACTGAAGAGTTTTTGCCCAGATACCAGAGCATCACCATGATGTCGCCAGCGTGATGACGTCGTTGCCAGTACACACTGGGGTGTTGTTGCCACATTGCTGGTGATGTAGCCTGGGTCTCTTTCCTGCTCCTGGTGAGCCCCCCCCAACCCCCCACCAGTTGCCAGGAGGGACCCAACAATCCTATTTCACTAACACTTTTTTCTTCTTACTTTCTCTTTCGTGTCCTCATTTCCTATCAGATCTTTCATTTCTTTCATCATTTCTTATTCCTTATTCTCCCGTTCACCTTTTTTTTTGCTTATTTTATTCACTACTTCCCTCATAATGCAAAGGAAAACACGAGTTTCAATGTGCCAGTTCTTTCTGTCAAGTTCATTTAGTCGTTTATTGTTCATTCATTTTCTCAGTGATGCCGTCCTGTTAAGAGTCCCTCCAGACACTGAGGGCCAAACTAGACTTGACGGCATCCACAGCTCTGATCCGTGGCCACTGCCACCATTTTAAAAGAGATTTTAAAATGCCATGAGGGAGAGTGGCAGGCTGAGGTGCTCTTATTTCCCTGCTGGCTCCTTTTCAAGTGCCCAAATGGCTGCACAGGAACAGGCACAGGAGGAGGGTGAACAAGAACGCCTCAGCCTGCTACACTGCAGTGAGGCTCAGGTTCTCTCAGACATCTTTGAATCTCTTAAAATCAGGGCTATTTTTGGGCAGAACACACAGGAACGGAGTTCCGGCTGGCTTCCAAGTTGGCCACGCCCAGCAGGAACTCATTAGCATAATAGGCCACACCCAACAGCAGACACTCATTAGGATTGGCTACATTAGGGGTGTGTGGCCTAACATGCAAAGGCGTTCCTGCTACAAAGAAGCCCAGGGTTTTGACAACAAACAAGGTAAGCAGAATAAGAAGCAAAAGGTGGGTGTGGCTGGATGAGCACGCTTCTGGTAACATGGGTGTGTGGCCTAATGTGCCAATGAGCTGTCCTGTCAGGGGTGTGGCCTAATATGCTAATGAGTTTCTGCTGTTGGGTGTGGCCTATTACGCTAATGAGTTCATGCTGGGCTTTGTGTCGTTCTCCACGGGATGGTGTCATGTCTTCTTTGGCCCTTGATGGTTCATTCACTTCTTGCTTTCCTCATCAGTTTAGTTTGTTCAAATACACTCTCTACTCTTTTTGAGTCAGCTGTCTTTGCATTTTTAAATCAAGAACCAAAAGGGTGAGAAGAAAGTCTAATGAAGGGCCAATATTAAAAACCTAGTTAAAACTTATAATATACAAAAACACAGGTAGTTATTAAAAAGACAGAAAGACAGTTATCAACAAGCCCCTCTCAGAGGGGTGGTTCCCGGAGGCACTCAAGGAAGCAATGGTCCACCCACTCATGAAAAAACCAACTTTGGACCCGGCTGAATTGGCCAGCTATCGGCCGGTGTCCAGTTTGCCCTATTTGGGCAAACTGATCGAGAGGGCGGTGGCGACTCAGTTACAGAGCTTTCTAGATGACGCTTCCGTCCTTGACCCATTCCAGTCTGGCTTTCGCCCGGGGCATGGGAAGGAGACAGTGCTGGTTGCCCTTACTGACGACCTCCGTAGACATCTGGATCGTGGCAGCGCTGTTGTTGTTAGATCTGTCGGCCGCATTTGATACAGTTGACCACCAGCTGCTGGCTCGCACCCTTGCCGACGTGGGGATTCAGGGGCTCGCCCTTCAATGGCTTGCCTCTTTTCTCCAAGGTCGGGGACAGAGGGTTGTGCTAGGGGGAGCAGCAGTCCCGGAGGCACCTGCTGGAATGTGGAGTGCCTCAGGGGGCAGTACTCTCCCCAATGCTATTTAACATATACATGCGCCCCTTCGCCCAGATTGTCCGGAGGTATGGGCTTGGGTGTCATCAATATGCAGATGACACCCAGCTCTATCGGATGTTGGGCGGCCAGTTGGACTCCGACCCAGAAGATCTGCACCGGGCTCAGGCTGAGCAGCATTCTATCATCTACGGCTGGTGTGGCAGTTGGTCCCCTTCCTTAGCCACGACGACCTGGCCACAGTCTGAGCCTGTCGAAGCTGAACCTGGCGAAGATGGAGGGCCTGGGTCGGGGTGGTATGGGATTGGGGCTCCCACTCCTGGCCTTCAATGGGGCTCCTCTTGTGCCAGCTTCGGAGGTTAGGAGTTTGGGGGTGCTCCTGGACCCCACCTTAACGATAGAGGCCCAGGTGGCGGCCACTGCTGGAGCAGCTATCATCTATGGCTGGTGTGGCAGTTGGTCCCCTTCCTTAGCCGCGATGACCTGGCCACAGTAATCCATGCGACAGTTACCTTGAGGCTAGACTACTGTAACACTCTCTACGTGGGGCTGCATTTGTCACAAATTCGGAGGCTGCAGCTGGTGCAGAATGCGGTGGCCAGGTTGTTGGTGGGTGCCCCTAAATGGGAATACATCCAACCTGTGCTGAAGGCGCTGCACTGGCTGCCTATAGCGTACCGGATTTGCTTCAAAGTGCTGGTGCTTACCTTTAAAGCCCTACATGGCCAGGGTCCGGCATACCTGAGGGACCGCCTTTCCCCACACAGGCCCCAAAGAGCAATTCGGTCGGGGTCAAAACACCGCCTGGTGACCCCGGGCCCTAAAGAGGCCAGGCTTGCTACCACGAGGGCCAGGTCCTTTTCGGTGGCCAGGTCCTTTTCGGTGGTGGCTCCTACCTGGCTCTTATCAGAACTACGGCTTGCCCAAGGCCATCCAACCAGGTGCAAGTGGAGGAGTGGGGAATCAAACCCGGTTCTCCCAGATTAGAGTCTGCTCACTCTACACCAAACTGGGCCAATACACTTGACCTGATGCGTTTCTGCCCTATTGGGGCCTTCTTCAGAGGTCAAACAATATTGAGGTACACATAACTTAAATGCATATTGCAATAAGATAACCAATAAGTGAATATTGGACCAGGAAGAGGAAGGTTAAGCATTAGACTGTTCATTAGACTTTCTTCTCACCCTTTTGGTTCTTGATTCCAGTTTTTGGGTCAGGTGTGTTTTCCCCTCCCTGTGTCTTACTTGTCATTATTTGCTTTTCTAAAACCAGGTGCTCTCCGAGCCACCATCTCCTTTGATCTCCGGGTTGACACTTCCCAGTCTGTGCCACGCCTGACTCTAGAGAAAGAGGCACGCAACATCTCGAAGACCATCCATGTGGGAACGGTGCCCGTTTGTGTCAACAAGACGCTCCAGGCTCAGGTAGACAGGAATCCCTGCATCCAAGGCAGGGCTATTTTTGGGCAGGAACGCATGGGAACGGCTGGCTCCTAAGTTGGCCACGCCC
>NW_015162558.1:71291-95853 GCF_001447785.1 Gekko japonicus | reverse complement strand
AGAAACGCATTAGGACTGGCTACATTAGGGGTGTGTGGCCTAACATGCAAAGAAGTTCCTGCTACAAAAAAAAGCCCAGGGTTTTGACAACAAACAAGGTAAACAGAATAAGAAGCAAAAGGTTGGTGTGGCTGGAATACCACACTTCTGGTAACATGTGGGTGCGGCCTGATATGCTAATGAGTGGTGCTGTCAGGGGTGTGGCCTCTGCTGGGCTTTTTCTACAAAAAAAGCCCTGATCCAAGGAATCCGGCTGGGAATTGCAATTCTGTCTGGGGAGAGAGTTAGTAACCCCTACAAGAATTCTCAGCACCTCAGGAACCTCAGATTTCTGCATTTCTTTGGGGAAAACCATGACGGTTAAAGTCATATAAAATGAATGTCATTTTGTAATGTAGATAAAGGACATACCTGTTAGGTAGGCCAGTGCTTTATGGAAGTTCACAGTATTTAGAAGCATTGCTATGCAATAGCTCATGGCACTGGAGTATACCCTTGAGAGAAAATTTTGATTTGGGCAAAAAACGTGTGCTCTATAAAATACTTTTTACTGTCTCCCAGCTCTGCTTGGATGATACTGTCTCTCCAGTAGTGCTGAAAGCAAAGTTCTCGGTTGCAGAAGAACCAGATACCGCTTCCAGGAACCTACGACCCGTCCTTGAACCCGGGACCAACTTGTCCACCACGCTTGAGGTATTCGTCTACTGTTTACCCTGTGCTTTCTTCAAGGCGCTCAGGCCAGTATTCATGGTTCCCTCCTGCCTCATGTCATCTTCACAGTGACTAGCCCGAGGTCACACAGTGAGCTTCCCAGCTGGTTGGAGATTTCAAGTGGGGTCTCCAGAGGCCTTGCCCAATACACGGCACCACATTGGCTCTTAGGAACGGCTTCCTGGGTGATTCCTGGGGCTAATAACTAGGGTTGCCAGTTCTGGGGGAGGAAATACCTGGAGACTGGGTTTTTTTTGGGGGGAAGGGTGGGGTTTGGGGAGGGATCGCAGCAAGGTACAATGCTATAAAGTCCATCCTCCAAAACAGCCCTTTTTCTGTAGAGGGACTGGTCTCTGTTGTCTGAAGATCAGTTGTAATTCCGGGAGATCTCCAAGCCCCCACCTGGAGACTGGCAAGCCTAAAATAACCAGTTCCTAACGGAGGAGCTGCGGTGGCTCAAGTGGTTAAGACGCTGAACTGCAGGCTGTGGAAGGTCAGTAGTTCAGCAGTTCGAGACCCGAGTGTGACGCATGACGGAGTGAGCTCCCGTCTCTAGTTCCAGCTCCTGCCAACCTAGCAGTTCGAAAGCAAGAAATTGCAAGGAGATAAATAGGTACCACTTCGGTGGGAAGCGAACAGCGTTCCGTGCGCCTTGGTGTTTAGTTATGCCGGCCACATGCCCACGGAAACGTCTTCGGACAGCGCTGGCTCTTCGGCTTTGAAACGGAGATGAGCAGCGCAACCCTAGAGTCAGATTCGACTGGCTTTCGAGCAAGGGAACCTTTACCTTTACCTTTTTAAGAGATCTCTTCCCATGCTGTCCCTTCTCTCCCCTGCCTCGCAGGTTCCTTTCCAACAGAACTGTGGCTCAGATGACGTTTGTACGTCTGATCTTCGGATCTCTTTTAACTTTTCTGGGTAAGCAGCAACTTCTGTGCATCCCAAGGCACACGCTGATCTCCCTTCCTCCATTTTTATCTTCCCAACAACCCTTTGAGTAGAGTTGCTGACAGGCCTGGAGAAAAATATCCTGTCCCTTTGAAAGAGGAAATAGGCAGCTGATAGGGTTGCCAGGTCTACTTACCCGTCCGGCAGGGGGTGGAAGGGAGCCTTCCGGGAGTGGGGAGAGTGGGGCGATGTCACTGTGCAATGACATCATGCAGAAGTGATAGGGTTGCCAAGTTCTAATTAATCCACAGTGGGGGACTCCCGGTTTCCTCCGGGAGCGCGCGAGCTTGCGAGCCCGTCACCCGTAAGTGATGCGGCTGCGCCCGGCTGTGCTTTGGGGGTGGGTTTCCCCCCGGGGCCCGATCCGCTGGGAACGGGCCTCTAGGGCAGGGGTTTCCCCGCCCCCCCGGAGGACTTTGCAAGCCTAGGAAGTGACATCATCACGCCGGGCATGTCACGTGGCGACGCTCTAGCATTTTGGTCAGAACTCTGTGGTTACCATAGAGTTTTGGCCAAAATGTTAGAGGGCAGCTGCGTGACGTGCCGGGCATGATGACATTACTTCTGTGTGATGTCATCACGCTGATGATGATGACATGAGAGGGGGCTGTTTAGGGGTGGGGCAGATTAGAGCCCCCAAAATCGGGGAAACCCCTGCCCCAGCCGGGGGTCTGGGAAGCCTAGCAGCTGAGGCTTTTGAGGGTATGGAGGTAAATAACATCAGCTGGTAAATAATACCCCATTAAACCTCTGTTTAAGGAGCTGCGGTAGCGCAAGTGGTTAAGATGCTGAACTGCAGGCCGTGGAAGGTCGGTAGTTCAGCGGTTCAAGATCCAGGTTGCCGCATGACGGAGTGAGCTCCCGTCTCTAGTTCCAGCTCCTGCCAACCTAGCAGTTTGAAAGCAAGAAATTGCAAGTAGATAAATAGGTACCACTTCAGTGGGAAGGTAACAGCGTTCCGTGCGCCTTGGTGTTTAGTCATGCCGGCCACATGACCACAGAAACGTCTTCGGACAGTACTGGCTCTTCGGCTTTGAAACGGAGATGAGCACCGCAACCCTAGAGTCGGACTTGACTGGCTTTCGAGCAAGGGGACCTTTACCTTTACCTTAAACCTCTGTTAAAGGGAGAACAAGTTTTCTCTCCAGACAGTTAGCAACCCTGTGGGCTCTGTGGTAGGTTAGCCTGAGTGGGTGTGTGACTGGCCCAAGATCACCCAGTCAGCCTTGTGGCAGAGTGGAAGGTTTGAACTGTGTCCTGCACTTTCATCATTACACCACACCAGCTCGGTCGGCTCTCCGCTGATATGAAGCCCGGAAGCAGGCCTGTCAGGGTCACCGAACATGCTGGGGGCGATCCTCTTGCCTTGTGCGTTCAGTGCCATCTCTGGGGCACAACCTGAGAGTTGTGCCCCGGCGATCCACTGTGCAAGGGATGCTCCTCTTGGGCCACATACTCTGTCCACTTCCTTCAGCCCACCTGGTACACAAGTGTGGGAGCCGGGTGAGCCACTTCCTCAGGCAGCTCTCCACAGGCCCGGTTAGACTGCTTGGAAGGACAACCAGGCCCAGGTCATGTCCATAGGAAGGCCGAGTGTGTTGGAACCCATTTCTTGCAACTCCTGGGATACTGGGATCACAAAGTGGGGAGGGGAGG
This sequence comes from Gekko japonicus, assembly GCF_001447785.1. Lineage (NCBI taxonomy): Eukaryota > Metazoa > Chordata > Lepidosauria > Squamata > Gekkonidae > Gekko > Gekko japonicus. The sequence continues at coordinate 92,538 of NW_015162558.1, read as the reverse complement.
GGAGGGGAAAATAAAAGGACTTGCGAGAATCCCCTCCCCCCCAAAAAAAGTTGGTTTCTTCGATCTGAGCAGATGTTTCTGTCTCTGAATTTCAGGTCAAAGGGTCTCAAACTGACTCCCAGTTTCATACTGAACTTAACTGTGAAACTGGAAAATGCGGGTGAGACGGCCTATGAGGCAGGCCTTTCCTTCTACTACCCCCCTATTTTGTCTTTCCAGGGAGCTTCGGTTCTTCAGGTGAGTTGGGGGAGGGACACAGAGAGGAGGAGGACTGAGAGAGACTGGAGGTCTGGGGGTTCCAGGAAGACAACAGAGGGCTTGTGGGGTTGGTGTTGGTGTGTCATTTCAGTAACACAGGCTCAAACTATATGCTAACTGCAGTCCCTGTGATTTTTTTAAATGAAAAGCTGCTACATGAAACTGCAATATTAAAAGGGGGAAATGGCTACTCAACCCTTCCCTTTGGGGTGTTTTTCTGTTCAGCTCCCACAGAAGAAAAAAAAATACAGGTCCTTGTGTCCTTTCTTGGAGGTTTGGGAAAGCAGTAGACTTCCCTATGGCCCACCGCTGCTCAGAGCAGGGTAGCTCTAGGAACTGCTGGAAACTCAATGGTTTCTGGTGATTCCTCGAGCTACCTTTTGCCACTTCTTGGTTTTGTCCAGAAGTGACCTAGACACATAGCCAACATCATGTGCACCAGCACTTGCATAGCCCCAGCCCTCTCACCAGTTGCCAGACTCAGCCTGGCAATTCTAGGAAACAGCCCAAGTGTATTTGTGTTGGAGAACCCAGCTCTGCCATTAGCATTTTAAAATGGAAAAGTGTTGGAGTTTGCAAGTTCAATTTCTTCAGCCGTGAAAGAGTTAACCTGTTTGTTTATATGTGCTAAATCTTAGTTCGAGTAGAACTAGAAAGGGAGGTCTCATTCATAATGAAGTGACCTTTAGCCTGCCTATTTGCTGATAGATATGTTGGTGATGCTACCTGTGACTTTGCATGTATGTGTGTGGGGGGGTCTTCCTCCCTTTGTTCTCAGATCAGAACAGAGAATCCATCATGTAATAACCAGTAACTCATTAAGTTGTAGCTAGTCAGATAGACTATTTCGTTTTCTTCTCATGTATCCCTTCTCTAATTTTTCTTTAGTAAAGTTTATCCTTTTAAAGCTAAACATACATTCTTCCGCTTAATTACTCTCTGCTAATTTACACAACAAAAAGCAAGGTCCTTTAAGAACATATATTTTCCCCCTTATAATGTTACTGACAAAGCAGGCAGTCTGGTTTTGAATGGTGAAACCAAGAGAGATTGAAGAGTTAAACCCCTTCTTACTTTCCCTGCATGGCCCCAGGCAAACTGAGGCTGCACAAACCTGGAAACTGTTTTATTCTGATCTGTGTGAGCCATCAGAGCCGGAGGTTTCAACATTTCCCAGCAGCTCTTGCCATAGAAGCCTGCTCTGCCGGCCGGTACTTTCTCTTGTTGTTGAGTTTCCCAGCCAACCATTCACTACTGGAGTGGGGGGGGGGGGGAATAACCTACTTTTAAGCCTCTAGCCTGCTGTGTCATTTTTGCTACTTCAGGATAAACAAACAGCTCCATTCGTCGTCTGCAATCCATTTGCCGTTTGATCTATTTCAATGCCTCCATATCCCCTTCTCCCCCTTGCAGTCGACCTGGCGTCTGTCCCCTTTTTGTGAAATGCACGGATCCCAAAGCAACACGTCCGTCCGCCACAGTGCCTGCCGTTTCAGCCCACGGGATCTCAAGGAAAGCACGCAGGTAGACAAATGGAAGTGAGGGGACAGGGAAATGAGTGTGTGCGTGAAATGAAAGTGTTTGGCTATGAGTGACAGAACGAAAGCAGGGGCAGTTGTAGTCATTCAGAGGCCCTCAGAATGGGGCCCCAGAATCACTGCCGCCGCCGCCGCCGCCACCTCCTGGGCTGCCTGTCGCTTCAGTATCAAGCAAGGAGCAGCCTTCACACTGTGCAAAGGATATTGTAGCTTTGGAAAAAGTGCAGAAAAGGGCAACTCGAATGATAAAAGGGTTAGAACACTTTCCCTATGAGGAAAGGTTAAGGCGCTTAGGGCTCTTTAGCTTGGAGAAACGAAGACTGAGGGGTGACATGATCGAGGTTTATAAGATTATGCATGGGAAAGAGCAGGTAGAGAAAGAGGTACTTTTCTCCCTTTCTCACAATACAAGAACTCGTGGGCACTCCATGAAATTGCTGAGCGGTCGGGTTAGAACGGATAAGAGGTAGTACTTCTTCACCCAAAGAGTGATTAACCCTTGGAATTCACTGCCACAGGAAGTGGTGGCGGCTAGAAGCATGGACGGCTTCAAAAGGGAATTGGATAAGCATATGGAGCAGAGGTCCATCAGTGGCTATTAGCCACAAGGTATAGATAGGGGCTCTGGGGCAAGTGATGCTCTGTCTTCTTGGTGCTTGGGGGGGGGGGGTTAACAGTGGGAGGGCTTCTAATGCCCTGGCCCCACTGGTGGACCTCCTGATGGCACTGGTATTTCTGGTCACTGTGTGATACAGAGTGTTGGACTGGATGGGCCTTTGGCCTGATCCAACATTGGCATCTCTTATGTTCTTATGATAGCCACCGCTGACTATTCCTTTTCTTTCTCCCTCTGCCGGGGGGCAGAGCCACAGGCCCTCAGCCCAGGCCCCACTAGGGCAGCTGCCCCCGATGCCCTGTGGCTAAGACTGCCCCTGAATGACAGTAGGAGGTAAAGAGAAGCTCGATAGCCAGAGCTGTTTGTGGGCCCCAGTTGTCTGCAAAACAGAAAGGAGCATCACAAGAGATGGTTGGCTTTCATTTTTACAAACCATGCTTCCAGCCCTGGTGACACTGAAATCTCAGGAGTCGGGCGAGAGCTCAGAAGGGTGGGGATCAGTGTTCCCTCTAAGCTGAGTTAGTGTGAGCTACCTCGCAGTTTCTCAGGAAGGATGGCTCCAGAGCAAACTAACTTATGCAGTAGCCAAATCGCTCCCTCACAACTTTAATGCCAGGAGGGAGCATTGGTGGGGATGCTCCACAGCTTGGAGGGAGCATTGGTGGGGATGGTGAAGAGAGGGCAGTTTTTAGCATCAGAGCAAAGCCGTCTGGATGTTCTGTGGAGGCTCTATCTGATTTTTCAGAACACTTACCTGGCATTTTCCCAGCATCTTCTCAAAAGGGTATAAAACCAAAACTGTACAAACACTAAAACTGCAACTGCATACCAATCAATACAAACAATAAGCCCTCTAAAGTGAAATCCAAAAGGTCAAAGGAAATTCTACAGCCCCTTTTTAAAATTCAAGGAAACAGGAACGATTCCTTGGGCCCAGAGGGAGTTGATACACACGGGGTCATCTGTTAATTGAGTGGCCTCCGAAATTGCAGCTGAGAGCAGAAACCTACTTTTCTCTTTTGAAAAGAGATGTGAATGTGGACAGGAAAAGGTACACAGTCCACATGATACTTTTAATTAGGGTCTACCCCAAATGATGCAAAAAACTGTACAAGATTTTGTATCTTATTCTAGATTTTGTGTGGGCCAGTGTGGCTTTTTCCTAAACAAAAGAGTCCTCGTGATCCTCAAAAAACAGGATCAGGTAACTGCGGGGGAAATCGGGCGAAGCCGCGAGTCAAAATGCAGCCCCACAGCTTCGGGTGTGAAATTGACCAATAGTATCGGGGCAAACGGTGGCGCAACATCGAGGCAGCTCTAGTGCGAAATCAGCCTCTGTGTTCCCACCTCAACCTTTTCCAATGTCCCTATTCCCTTCAGGCCTTCCTCCGGCTTTCCTTCCGAGCCTCCAGAAATGACTCCTGGGATGAGAAGTCTGTTTCCCTCACTGTCCGAGCCCAGAGGTAGGGGTGGCCTCCAGCTTGTCCGTCTGTCCCTCTGGCTCCCGATTCCCCAGCCCTAATTTTGGTCTACCTCTCTGCCTTCCAGTAAGAACGAGAATGACACGCTGGATGACAACGAGGCCACGGAGTGGCTCCCCGTGCTGCATCCTGTCAACGTCATTGTGAAGGGGTATGGTTCTTTGTATTTTCTGCCATCTCAATCTTCCCCTCTCTAAGTACCCGTTTCCCCAGGATGGTCATGAAATAATTCAGAGAGGTATACACCTTTCTGGGGGAGGGGTCATAGCCAGTGTTCCCTCTGAGTTGAGTTAGTGCGAGCTATCTCACAGTTGTTTAGCCTCTGGCTCACACATTTTTTGTCTTCGCTCAGGAAGAAGGAGGGCTCCAGAGCAAATCGCTCGCTCACAACTTTAATGCCAGTAGCTCACAGAGTAGAATTTTTGCTCACAAGACTCCACAGCTTAGAGGGAGCAGTGGTCATAGCTCAGGGCTTCTCTATGTCTTTATGAAGTCCTCATGTTCATTGGGGAACAACATGAGGACTTTGCATCAGACGTGTGAGGGGAGTTTTCTTTTTTTCTTTTAAAGTCTTTTTATTGGTTTTTAACAGTAAAACAGATTTCAATAACTTTACATACAAAGTGTCATCTATGATTACTGCTAGAGTTGTCTTAATAATAAAAAAACCTAATGTTATTACATATGAACAAGATAACAAGTTCAGCTAGCATAACAACAGTTGCATGGAATATTTAACTAGATTCGGTAGTAAGATGACTGTGGACCAGAGTTTCTCTTATTCATGCACTTTAATATATGTAGGCATTGTGCGTGTAATGAAATGAAACCAGTTATTGGCTTAGTATGCTTAGATATATGTGATTGTGTGGTCACAGATCTGAGGCGAATAGATATTCCATGAAAGGTAGCCATTTTTTCCGCAAAAGTAGACGGCTTAGGATAAAGTTCTGAATGACGAAGACGATCTGTTATTTTTTCCATTATCAATTGATCCCACACTTTATTCAGCCAACATGCGCGAGATGGGGCTTTATCCGCTTTCCATTTGGATGCAATCGCCGTTTTGGTTGCCACACAGAGACACAGAGGCTGGCTCTTTTCTGCTTGTGAACAAAGCAGGCAGGGAGAAGGAGCTCGAGCCTCTCCCCCTGGTGCTTCTGCCTTTGCCAACCGCCTGGTGGAGACGGCTGTTGGCACTGTTGTGAAAGTCACGTTACTTAATGTGGATAGGCCCAAGTTTCACAACAGAGCTCCCCCCCCCCCCCCCCGCGAGCGCGCCCCCCCCGAGAATGATCTTCCCCAGAAAGACTGCACCAGAGCATGACCGGGAAAACACTCTGCGAGGGAAACCCGGAAGGAGGAGGAGGAGGAGGAGGAGGAGGGCACAACATTGTCCTGTGGAAGCAATTTTTTTTTTAAAAAAAATACTGCTGTTGGTGGCAGAATGTGGGACAAAACCTCCGTGTGAAAGCGACTTGGGACTGTGGCACCGTGGGACTTGCGCCTGCCTGAATTCCTTTCCCGTATCTCTTCCACCAGGCTGGAGTCCACAACATACCTAAATTTCTCTACTGGGAGGTTAGAGCCAAAGATTATCTCCCACAGCTATGAGGTAAGGTATTGGCTCCTTTTACCCGTCTCCCCCCCAACACACACACAAACCATCCCCGCCCCTCACTTATCCCCATTCATGCCGTCCGTCCACTCCTGTTCCGGTAGGTCAGGAATTTAGACCAACGCCCCATCCTGGTCAACGTGACCTTCGATTTCCCACTGCGGACTTCAGTGGGATTTTTCTGGAACGTAACCCTGATCCACAGTGGAGTGGTGAGTAGAAGAGGAGGGCCTACGCGTCAGGATATCTGGATGCTTTTGAGTGGCTGAGAAAAGGGATCGCTGCATTTGATCTGTACACACACAAGTGCCCATCAAGTTGCAGCTGACTTATAGTTTCTCCAGCAAGGGTCTATTCGGCAAGTGAGAAGAGAAGGGGTGGTTTGCCATCGCCTTCCTCTGCAGAGCCTTCCCTGGTGGTCTCCCATCCAAGTGCTTATTGGGAGAGCTGGTATAGTTAGTACAGTTCCCAGAGCTAGTTTAGCAGAGTGCATTAAAGCTACACATCGCCAGCAAGGGTCTGTTCGGCAAGTGAGAAGAGAAGAGGTGGTTTGCCATCGCCTTCCTCTGCAGAGGCCTTCCTTGGTGGTCCATCCAAGTACTTATTGGGAGAGCTGATATAGTTAGTACAGTTAGTTTAGCAGAGTGCATTAAAGCTACACACACAGGAGCATCTTTGCACCAGGTATCCAAGCTTAGTCACAAAGTTACACAGAGCCACCTTTCAGACGAATAAAAGTCTATTTATTTGGGAACTGCATTCTAGATGGGAAAGCTGAGGGATAGGATACTAAGATGGAGACAGTGCGTCCTCCCTCTTGGTGTGTGCAAGGAGAAGTGTGTTGTGGGAGAGGATGAAATGGAAGGAAAGGAGACGCTTGAGATCTGTCAGTCTACTTCAGAGGGACAGTGGCAGAAGAATAAACACAGGAAGGAAGCTTAATCACACTGTCTAGCTATCTGAGTCTCTTGCCGTGTAGTCTGGAGGCTGAGGGCAGGGGACAGCGTCCAGTCCTCCACTTCCAACTGTACTGACGAGGGTTGCCAGGTCTACCTACCCGGGCCGGTGGGGAGTGGGAGGTAGATGTCGGTGTGATGATGTCCCACAGAAGGGACGTTATCATGCCGGGCACGTTGCACAGCGACGCTCTAGCATTTTGGTCAGAACCCAGTGGTCAAAGCTCTAGGCCGCTCATGTGCCAGGCGTGATGACGTCCCTTCCACGGGACATCATCACGCGGACAACATCGACACGAGAGGGGGCTGTTCATGGGTGGGCCTCCCCCTGCTGGCCAGGGGCAGCCCCCGAAATCGGGGGAACCCCCTCCCCAGCTGGGGGTCTGACCACCGTGGTACTGACCCTGCTTCGCTTCTGAGATCTGATGAGGTCTGGCTGTGCCACGCCACCTTCCCTCCCCGTTTGATCCGCGGGTGAATAGAAAGTCAAGGACTGTGGGGGTTGTGGGGAGCGGCTTGTAAGGTGGAGGACTAAATTCCCCGTGCTCAGCATGCAGGCAGAATGACGACCCCCTGTTGTCTTCTAGAAGAGCCAGTCCGTGTGCACGCATCCGGTCACCTTCCAGATGGCAAATGTGCAGAACTCCAAGGAACCCATCCCAGTGAGTAAACGCAGCCGCCTGTGGGGCAGGGGGGGAGCCATTTCGACAAGATCCTCCCATGCCGAGGACTGCGATGTGGCTGTAACTCGGAGGCAGCAAAGGTGACTAACAAATGCCCTTGTCCTTTTGCCTTTGGACAGAGAGGGTGCCTGGGGGCTTCCGCCTGCACCCGGGTCCGGTGCCTGATTGCCAGTCTCTCCCAAGAGTCCATCCGGTTCAATTTTTCTGGGGAGTTTTTCAGACCTCAAAGTGATTCCAAGGTAGGTGGTGCCCTCTTCAGGTGAAAAGGGAGTAATGCCGCAGACCCGTTGCGGAATACTTTTCAACAGGCTTAGCTGGAATAGTGAAGAAGTGCTTGAGTCGTCCCCCAGAACACATAATCAGCCAGGCTTCATGTCTAGTGAAAATTAAACAATCAAAAATCCTCCTGTTCAGAAGTCTGTCTTCTGTTCCTGTGCCACTCTTTGCTTTGACTCTTTTAGGCAGGTAATAGGGCTGGTAAACAAATGGTTCAGAAAGATGCTTTGATAGGATAAGGGGCTATAGACTATACTAACCCTGTACTGTCTCTTGCTGTAAGTGTGCCCCTTCACCATTGTCTCATCTCCATATCAGATTTCTGCTTCTCTTTAAATGTCCACAGTTCAAACCCTATTGCCTTATTTATTGGATGTCCCATGCCATTGATTGTATGGACTTACACTGTGTAATATGTTTTGAGTTTCAGTGAGAAAGGCAGACTATAAATAATGTTAATAGATTTTAAAAAAATGAAATCAACTTCACACATCTAGTCATCGGCTTCATTTTTCTCCATCCCTTTCTCCCTTACTATATCACTTTTCTTTTCCATCTGTATAACAACAGAAGAGGAGCCCTGCTGCATCAGACCAGTGGTCCATCTAGTCCAGCATCCTGTCTCACACAGCAGGCAACCAGTTCCTCTGGAATGCCAACAGCAGGGAATAGAGGCCAAGACTTTCCCCTGATGTTGCCTCCTGGCTTTGGGATTCAGAGATTTAGTGCCTCTGAATGTGGAGGTTCCCCTCAGTTACCATGGCTAGTGGCCATTGATAGACCTATCCTCCATGAATCTATCTAATCCCCTCATATCTTGTAAATGTGGGACATCTCTGTTAGATTCAGCAACATTTCCTTAATATAAGGAATAATAAAGAGTATCTTTGAATTGTTCTGAGGACAATCTGAATAGCAGATGTACCTTTTGTACCCTACATTTAATTTTTCTGTCAATCCTACAGCTGCAGTCTCAGAAGCTCCATCTTCGCAGTGAGGCATCAGTGGTGATAGATGAGTCTAGATTTTTCCAGAATCAGCCAGAGGAATTTCATTACAGCCAGGTAACTTGGAGGGCAGAATTCCTGAGAACTATGGTGCAAATCTTGTCAGGGAAATACTGAAATTGCAGTCTAGCACGCAATTTGGTCTTCCTGTCACACACACACAAAATTTATTTACAAAATTTATACCCCAACTTTCTGCCCTCATCAGGACCACCGAGGTGGCTGTATGTCTTTGATGTCCTGGAGCATCTGAATTAGTATTAAAGAGTATCTCTGAGTACATGTGGAGTACTCTTTCCTTACCATTATCAGCTTCCCCAAATATGGGATTAGAGAGAAGAGCTTGAGGGTCACTGAGGGTAGAAAATCCAGTCAGGCTTGTGGCCCATTCTTAGAAATGACATCCTGCGGGAAGAGTTTATTTCTCCTCATACAATGGGCAGCCTGACACGCTGGCTTATCCTGAGGGCTTAGAGAGGGTGGCAGCTGAGAGGCAAGGATGACTCCTTGTCCCGTTTCTCTTCTGACAGATCACCACAGAAATTGAGATAATTTCGCCATTCAACCCCATTCCTATCATCGTCGGCAGCAGCATTGGAGGCCTTGTGCTCTTAGCCGTTCTAGTGGCCGTCTTGTACAAGGTACAGCCCTCTTGTTTTCACCGCCAGATAGACTCCCGTAGATTTCTTTCTTTGCCTGAACCCTGCCTTTCTCTCTCCTCTATCCAGTTTGGATTCTTCAAGCGCAACCGCATGCCCCAAACGGGTGAGGCCCCTGCTGGACAAGGTGCACCTGTGGAACAAGCGGCCCCACCGGCAGCCCAGGCATCGACTAACTCCTGAGAGGGGAAGAGGATGGTGGAATCGGGAGGAGCCCGAGAGCCAGGATTCTTGGGGGTTTTGAGACAAGGACGGGGCAGGTGGATAAGAACAAGGCAGACTGGGAGGAAAGACTCGTGAAAAGAAGACCAGGGTGGGGAGGGGATGATGGGAGAGGGGGTTAGGAGCCAATAGAATAATTTAATAAAGCGAGATTTCTTGGGTTAAAAAAAATCAAATGCCTGTTTCCTGCTTCACGAGTGTTTTCTGAAACAAACCAGTGAGACACCAAGTCCTGTCTCCTTGAGCAGAGTTACACCACTAGGAAAAAACCCCATGCATGCAATATAGTCATGCTTAGACTACACGACCTAAAAGGGAGGCAAGGTTTAGGGTTTGTTTGAAGATTTTCTCCAGTCAGAAATGTTCTGTCCTTTGAAAGAACGTGAGGGAGAAGCACAGCAGTAGACCAACTTACTAATTTTTCTCTCTCTCTCGTTACTAGCAAGACTTGGGTTCAAAAGGAGGACAGCTTCTCCTCAAAGTGGTAAACCTGGGTTCAGGGGCTGTACTATTTCCAGCTGCGGGTGCTTGTCTGAATATTCCTTCATACCAAAACAAAACCTCCATTTCGAAGGTTAGACAGAAGAGTTCTAGCCAAGCCTTCTGCCTCTCTCCCTGGTGGGCTTGTTGTCTGTATAGAGAGTTTTTCTCGTTGTTTTTTGTAAGGAGGAATATTGAGTTGTGTTTGTACCACATGCACACAGATGTTTACCACCTGAAGGACACGGAGACTCCCTGAGCAGTGGCAGAAGAAGCCATGTTTCTTTGCTCACTTCACTGTTCACATGTAGAAGGGGGCAAAGGGCATGCTGTGAGAGGAACGAAATACATCCTCCTCCCTCCTCACCTCTTCCAGATTCCCAGCTCAGCTCACTTCCAGTGTGCCGCAGGGAGGGGCACCAATCCTAGGACCTCCATGGAAATGGTATGGGTGGGGGGAGGGCAAAGTCTATTGACTGTAACCAGTGTTCCCTCTAAGCTGAGTTAGTGTGAGCTAGCTCATAGTTTCTTAGCTTCCAGATCACACTTTTTTGTCTGATCTCAGGAAGGATGGCTCCAGAGAGGACTGATTTATGCAGCAGCCGAATCGCTTGCTCACAACTTTCATGCCGGTCACTCACAAAGTAGAATTTTTGCTCACAAGACTCCACAGCTTAGAGGGAACATTGATATTGTGGTTTTGATACCTGTAAATTTAAAATTCCTCTGCTGCCTGCCTCGTTTTAAGCCCCCGTCTCCCTCGTGTCCCTTTTGATGTTAACATTACACAAAATCACAGCACATATGTGAACAGAGCGGAAACATGAATGGCAAATGTGGCTGCTATCCTCATGCCTCATTCAGCCCTGGTTCTTGTCCCAAGAACCTTGTAGCTGGTGTGTGATTTGGCTTCATTGTGTCTTCTGTGACGCCCTTTCTTTTTCTTGTTCCTAATATCCTAAACTTGCAGGAAAGAGCTAATGGGGAAGAGTTGTTTATGTTTGTGAGCGGTGTCAAAAAGACAGAGGTTTGATTGCCTGTAGGATCATAGCTAGAAATTATTAAATCCATAAGGCCTGCATTGAATGGAGGATCCTTGCAGGTTTCTTCCCTTATTTCTCGTTTTGTCCACAATTTGCAGGGCCCTGACACAAACCTAGTGTTGCATCCAATGTTCCCTCTAAGCTGTGGAGACTTGTGAGCAAAAATTCTACTTTGTGAGCTACCGGCATTAAAGTTGTGAGCAAGCAATTTGGCTACTGCATAACCTAGTTTGCTCTGGGGCCATCCTTCCTGAGCTGAGACAAAAATGTGTGAGCTGCAGACTAAAAAAATGTGAGCTAGCTCAAACTAACTCAGCTTAGAGGGAACACTGGTTGCATCCTGACGCTGCTAAAGCACAGCAGTGGAATTCCTTGCTGAATGCAAAAAAAATCAGGTGTCCCCCCCCCTTCCTCCCGCTGTGCAAAGTGATCCTTCCCTGAGCCCTTGAAGGCAGAATGTCAGACTCTTTAATGGCCTTTTAGCAGATGGATTATCTGAATGCATGGATGGCCACGGCCACAAGGTTGATTGATTTCTGGCAGGGCAGCTGGTGTGTGTGTGTAGATAATGGATTAGTTGCAAGTATCTGGAAGCACCGTTTCAAAACAGAGGAAGTTGTGCCATAGTGAATTCAGCAGTGGACTTCCATAAATTCAAAGGGATGTGATTCAGGGTTCTGTTGACATCTTCTTGCCGCCTGTAAGTTCCCGCTCCACAAGCTCGTTTGGCAAGACTTTGCTTTACGTAGAGGTCCAAGGGGACCCACCTTCCTCTTTCTGCAAGGATTCTCTGGGGACCATGAGCCCAAGGCCTGGGAGACGACTGTCAGTCACTCCTCCCATCAAGCACCTGTCATGCCTGCCTCTGCTGATGACCCTGAGGAGGCACCTGCCAGCCAGGAGCATGTGGAATTACAGGCTCCTGAGGACAGTACTGCAGCAGAGACTTATAGGCAAAGACTGGCTCCTGTAGCAGAAAGCTCCCTAAGTGGCGAGGAGGATAGAGCCTCCCAGGAAACACCTGCACAGGATCAGTCTCTGCTGCATCACAGTGATTCATCATCAGACTCACCGCCACCTGTAACCAGGCTCCGGAATCTACAGAGACAGCAGCTGAGAGAACGACGACAGAATGCACGCATGCATGCCAGACGATCTCTTAGCCCTGAGTATTGACTGAACCATGACCTCCCTCCCTGCCAGCTAATGAGTTAATTAGCCAGCACTGTATATCTTCAAGCCTGTTGCTGGCAGGCCTTTGTGCTGGCAAACGTTGTTTGTCAGGACCTGACTCCGTGTATCTCTGCTCCAGAATTCTTGTCGTCTTGATCCTTGGCTTTTGAGCTTCGTTGACCCTGCTCGTCTCTGACTCCTCTGGCATCGTTTGGATTTATGGACATTGAACTCTGGTATGGCTGACCCTGTCTTTGGATTCTGATTTAAACCTGTTTGAACCTTGCTGCTTGTCTTACTCGGCTTGACTTCGGACTGCTCTTGGACTTTGCTTGCTTGCATCACGCCCCCAGGCCCTGCCGTAACAGCACCTTCTTTTGACAGAGAGGAAAGCAAGCTGCAAAAATGCCTGCCCAATCCATACAAAGGCAGTGGGATGACAGATACGTTCAAGGTTTATAAAATTCTATTCTATTCTACACGTATTCCATTCAAAAGAATAATGGGACCCCCGGTTTATGTACCGCACGGAGTCCCCTGCCCCCTGCCATCCCTAGGTACTCCCTCACCACAATATTTCCAGCCACAGGCAGTACTCCCTCTAAGCTGTGGGGTCTTGTGAGCAAAAATCCTACTTTGTGAGCGACTGGCAAAGTGGTGAGCGGGTGATTGGGCTACTGCATGAATTAGTTTGCCCTGGAGCCCTCCTTCCTGAGCTAGGACAAAAAGTTGTGAGCCGGAGGCTAAAAAACTGTGACCGAGCTCACACTAATTTAGGTTAGAGGGAACATTGGCCACAGGCCTTGATCTAAACATCCAAGGCGTCTCAAGCAATCTGTATTGCGGATTATGGGAACAGGCGAAAATTCCTAAAGAGTCAAAGTGGGAAGAGGCAGACATTGCAGGTTCCTGGAAACACACACTGAGGACGTTTGTGCACGCATGTGTCCACAGCATGACCGTGAGTCCCAGCAACACGGGAGCAGAAGCCGCCCATCACAACAGGCAGGTCTGAACCTGACTGCACCCTCCTGGCCGGGAAGGGACATGGGCTTACTGGGGGTGTGGTGGCTTTCCAGATTCAGCCCCTGGCAGATCCAACGGCAAGGGTTAGGAAAGCGCACCCCATCCGCATGGCCAATGCTGAGCTAGACAGACCAGCGGCTCTGACGCAGAGTAAGAAGTCAAAAAGACAGTTTCCATTTGGCTTTTATTAGAAAAACGTACGATATCAATGCGCCTCCCGCCCCTGGGGATGAATCACCTGAGTTAACTGGCCCTTCGAGCTTCTTGTCAGCTCCTAGAATGACGGCCCTGAAAGGGAGCTGCAGCTCCAGCCAGGTTTCTGCAGGCGCTGACTGACCTGTGCTTCACACAGTAACACTGGCTGCCCTCAAAATGAATTCACATAACTTCCACCGCAGAGTATCTGGCAGGGATATACACTCAGATATATCCTCTCTGAATCTATACCCCAAAAATACCTTATCTGTATTTTCAGGAGTGCCATTTGGGATTCTCAGGCATACCAGGACCTGGGCCCCATATTTATTTATAGCTTCAATTTATATACCGCTCAGACCCGAAGGTCTCAGAGCGGTTTACAGGCAAGTTTCAATGCACTTTAATTCCTTAACTAAGGCCACATAGTAACGGGGTGGGGCTGCCTACCGGCACCCAGGTGGCAGGCTGGCTGTTGTTTCCCGGCTCCGGCATTCTTCCTTCAGATGGTCCTCGGGGTCAGCGTCCCATTTTCTGGTGTCCTCCCGCTCGGCGGTCTCCTGGAGCGCAGCCTGTGTCAGTTCTAGCCCGGCCTACGTCCATATTCGGCTCCAGAATATTTCCAGAAACGTTTGGGACTATCTGGGGCCATTCATTTTAAGGATGCCAGGCCTGTTATTTCCCTCTTATGGGCAACAGGAAGGCAGCTCATGGTTAGCAAGAGTCTCGGCTGCCCCAGGGCGGGAGGCTGATAGCTGGTGGTAGTCTTGCCTGTCCCAACAGAGCTGCGAGTCTGGCTGGCTCCTCCTCCTCCCCTCCCTCCTTTGTGGGGGGGGGCAAGGGTCCTTTTCCAGGGCCATCTTTCCCCCTCCCATTCAGCACCCCGGGCAAGTAGACTGGATGGGGGCACCCCCCTTATTCAAGGGGCTGTAGGATCAGACCTAGGGCTGCCAAGTCTGGGTTGGAAAATACCTGGAGACTTTGGGGGTGGAGCCAGGAGAGGGTGGGGTTTGGGGAGGGGAGGGGAGGGGCCTCAGCATAGTGCAATGCCACAGAGTCCACCCTTCAAAGCAGCCTTTTTCTCCAGGGGAGCTGATCTCTGTCAGCTGGAGATCAGTTGTAAAAGCGGGAGATCCCCAGGCCCCACCAGGAGGCTGGCAACCCTAATCAGACCCCTCGGTCCCCTTCTCTGAAAACCTGGGGGATCTTTAGGAGACATGGAGCACCAGCACCCCCGGCAATTTTGGTGTCATCTGGCTGAAAAAACAGCCACTGCCCTCCCACACACCAATGCCCCCTGTAGGGAACAATGGAACCGGAGTAATTCTGGAATCCGGGAAAAACACAAACCTGAATCCCGAAATGGTGCTGGGGTACTCAAATAACATTGGGATACCTCTATTTATGCCCTTCTCAAAACCTGAATTAGAAAATACCGTGTATTTTTTCAGGTGTACATCCCTATTATCAGGGGGTGGGGAAGCAGGCACCTTCTTGGGCAGAGTCTTTTCGGGACAGAACGACTGGTCCCCTCCCTGAAATCTTCATCTGTTTATACGGAGGAATTGTGTGTGTGTGTGTGGGGAGAAACTAATCTTTCAGTCAATGATGCTGACAGGCCAAGAGGCCCTCTGGGGCTACGTCTTGCCTTGAAATGAGGGCAAGGAAGGGAGAGAGGAGCAAGTGGGCAGGAGGGCTAAACCCGGGTGGGCCAGTTGGGCTGAGCAGGCTTTGGATGGAGCTGGAGCCCAGCCTTGTGACGCCTGAAGTAATCAAAACCAAAGATCACCTCTGAGCATCTGCAGAGGACCCTTCTTCCACCCTTGAGAAGTCACCAGCCACCTTTGCCCACCAGGGAGGCTGACGCCCCAGCACCTTTCGACCCCAGCATCTTTCCTGACAGGAGCCAAGGGAGGAAACATCCAAAGGGTTCAAGTAGATCACAGGTGAGATTCATGAGAGTACCATGAAAAGGGGTGTGTGTGTGAGGATGTTCCCAGGGGAATAACCCCCCCACACACACACCCCTCATTCGATCTCTTTGAATGTGTATAAAGTGCATTGCTTTGGTGGCTGGCAAAGGGTCAGCACAGGACCCAGATCAGCACCAGGATCCAAGCCGAGAGGGGCGCCAGCTTCCCTGCAGAGCCTTGGCAGATGCACATCCCCTTGTCGCCGCCCACCCCGTGCCTCGGTGCCGGGGGAGAGGACGTGGGGGCCCCCTGGCAATACATCCAGTCTTGGGAGGCGGAGCGGGGGTAGCCGGCGTCCGACTGCACGTTGCCTGCAGAAAAACCCCAGTATTGGGTCCCCTTGAAGAAATACGTGTTGCCTGCAAAGGAGGACAGAGAGGACTTGGGTTGGAATAGATGCTGCGCGTGCAAAAGGAAACATCAAATCACCCGTGGCCATCGGGGGGGGGGGGGGGACAAGCAGTGTTCCCTCTAAGCTGTGGAGTCCTGTGAGCAAAAATCCTACTTTGTGAGCTACTGGCATTACAGTTGCGAGCGAGCGATTTGGCTGCTGCATAAATGACATTGCTCTGGAGCCCTCCTTCCTGAGCCGAGACAAAAATGTGTGAGCTGGAGGCTAAAAAAATGTGAGCTAGCTCACACTAACTCAGCTTAGAGGGGACACTGGTCACAAGTCCCAGCAGAGCCCCCGTTGGGGAGACTTCTATGCCTGACTCTCTTCCGCTCAGCCGTTTCGCACCAACAGGCAAAGCTACCACTTCGGGGACACTGGGACCTTCCTTGCTTGGTGGTGGAAAGTGCGCCCGATGTGCAGTCGACTTGCAGTAGCCCCTTAGGGTTTGAAGGCAAGAGACAAGCGGAGGTGGTTTGCCATCGCCTGCCCCTCTGCGTAGCGACCCTGGGCTTCCTTGGGGGTCTCCCATCCAGGAACTACCCAGGGTTGACCTGCTGAGCTTCTGGGATCTGATGAGGGCCATCCAGGCCAGGGGACCCTGCTCTGCAACAAACAATCCCCCCACCCCACCCCAGTACGGGTCTCTGCAGCAAATCTTCCTACGCAAGCATCGTTTTTTCTGTGGCTGCTCATTAGATACTCCCCCAAAAAGAGGGGAGAAAAACTAGGCCGACAAAGCCCAAACCTCCAAAGGAAGTTTAGTAAATTTATGGACGCCCAGAAGTTAAAAAGTGTACAAAAGGGTGTTTATTACAAAGGTTTAGTTATTATTTGGGCCCCTGCTAGGTTTTTATATGTCTTTGTAATAAACACTCTTTTGTACACTTATGTTTTTTAACTTTTGGCCCTCAATAAGTTTTCTAAACTTCCTTTGGAGGTTGCTGCTCATTAGATGTCAAATTCCCCTCCCACTGTAGCGTTTCAGTTTTCGGTGCAAGAGTTTTTGCTTGGGCTGGCCTTCGAGTTGAACGGCAGGCCTTTAGTGACTTTCCTAGTTACTTCTGGCGAGTCAGAATTCACTAAAAATGATGGGGCACTGATATTTTGAGAAGAGGTTTTATTTTTTTAATTTATTTCTGTGGAAGGGTCAGACAGGCCTATAAGAGAATCACGTGGCCTCCTATCTTTTGAGAACTCATTTGCAAAGTGGAGCAACAACGTATTGTCAGATTAGTATTTGCAACTAGGAGAATCTTTGGATTCAAAGTTAAGGGTTCTGCATCAGGGCTTGAGTGCTTCAGTGGGTACTAAGATATGTCGACTATGTGCAGTATAATTATGCTCCACTGTTTTATGACTATTTTATTTTTGGTTTTATTTGAAAATTGTTTTTAACTATGACTGTCAGCCGCCTTGAACCACAAGGAAATGTCGGATAGAAATGTTTTAATAAATAAATCAACTAACTAACAGGCCACAAAAAGGCAAGAAAGTTTGTTCCAGACTCTCCACAGGAAATACGTTTTTTCCAAAACCTACCGTCATTCCAGCGAGTTACATCATCCAGATCTGTGGGCACCCCTTCCCAGAGATTGACGGACTTAGGGTACCCCGGTTCCACGTGTCCCAGCTGATCATCGTAGCGCCAGTACTGGTTCTTTTCTAAGAGGTATGTCTTGCCGTTGTGAGGCCAGACAAATGCCGCACCCACGACGGTGTTAGCGGGAAGGCCGAGATCCGATACAGGACGGGGGTAGCCTGGGTTGACCTGAGTCTCATAGAAGACCCAATAGTATGATCCTGAATGGGCAGGGAAAGGACGAATGCTGAGCAAAGAGGGGAGAGCTGGGAGAAACCCTAGCAGGCTTGTCTAAATGACTGCCCTCAAGTATGTGACACATTCTGAAACACAATTTGAACCTTCCCATTTCCCTCTACTACACATATCCCCAAAGTGGGTAGTGTTTTTTTTAAAATTAGGGTTGTCAACCTCCAGGTGAGGCCTGGGGATCTCCCGCTTTTACAACTGATCTCCAGCCAACAGAGATCAGCTCCCCTGGAGAAAATGGCTGCTTTGAAAGGGGGACTCTATGGCATTGTACCATGCCGAGGCCCCTCCCCTCCCCAAACCCCGCCCTCTCCCAGCTCCACCCCCAAAGTCTCCAGGTATTTTCCAACCCAGACCTGGCAACCCTATTTTTAATATAAATTGCCTTCTATATCTGAGTACATCTGAGATGTTATACAAGTTTTTAAAATTGATCTTAAAATAATGAAAGGCAAAACACCCACAAAAAGGACCCCTAACCCACCTCAACAAACAACTAAACTAAAACCATCAGCTGTCAACAACACACCCACCTAGGGTTCCCAAGTACTTACCGTGATCCGGCGGGGGAAACATGCTCCCCGGCCAGACCATTCCTCCCTGTAACACACCGTGCCGTCGCCAGGAAGTGATGCTGGGCAATGCTCTGGCAATGGGACTGAAAACTCAATGGTACCATCGAGTTTCCAGCCCTATTGCCAGAGCATCGCCCGGCGTCACTTCCTGGCGACGGCATGGTGCGGCACATCTGTTGTCCCCGCAGGAATGATCCTGCGAGGGCGTCTGTGTCCCCCGCTGAATTACGGTAAGTACTTGGGAAGCCTGCACCCACCTAATGCATTAATGTGTCGAATATTCAAGTCCATTTATGACATTTAAGAGCAATGAGTGCGTGTGTGTGTTGCAGCCGACTTACTGCGACCCCAGCCAAGGGGCTTTCAAGGCCAGTGAGGAGCAGAGGTGGTCTGCCATGGCCTTCCTCTGCAGGATCTTCCCTGGTGGTCTCCCAAGAACTGTCCAGGGCCAACCCTGCTTAGCTAAGCACTCAGGGGTAATTTCGTAGAAAATGAGGTGCAGGAGCTCATTAGCATAACTCATTAGCATAAATTATTTGCATATGCCACACCCCCTGACATCACCAGAAATGTGTCAGAAGGCAACATGCACCGCTCAGGCTCCACTGGATTGTTTTGGATTGCTAGTTATTGGGGGTGGGGGGGACACGTGCAGATCTGCCCTCGCAGTGGGCGACATGCAGATCTGCCCTAACAGAGGAGGGAGAGCTTGTACCTGAAGGCAGGCCGGGGAGGGGGGGCTCTGCAAACTACCTGGCTGCTTCTTGCTCTGACTGAGGGCTGCTGGGAGCAGGGGGTGGGGCTTGTTACATGTGCCCGCCCCCTGGGCTCTTTACTGCCGGAGCTCTGCTCCTGTGCGCTCCTGCAGGAAATGACCCCTGGTTGCACTGTATTGCAGCGACCATCCTTTTGCAGAGGGGCTTTCGTGATCTAAGGGTGCCCAAATGCTTGTGGTTGCCAAAAAAAAAAAAAGAGCCAGAAAAATTGGCTCCCCCCAGGGCTTTTTTTGTAGAAAAACCCCAGCAGGAACTCATTAGCATAATCGGCCACACCCAACAGCAGAAACCTATTAGCATATTGAGCCACACCCCTGACAGCATGGCTCATTAGCATATTAGGCCACACCCCGTGCCTTCCCTTGACTTGCGCGGGCAAGCCGGCCCTTGGACAGGCTGGGGAATGCACGGGGAGGCATTTAAATGCCTCCCTGATCCTTCCAGGGGGGCCCCGGCCCGCCCGCCTTGGAGTCGCCGGGGGGGGGGGTCGCTCTCCAGGCCTTCCCTCTGTAACACACGCAGAGGTTTTGGCTGTAGTGGGCGTGGCCAACTCTGAAGCCAGCCGGAACTCCGTTCCTGTGCGTTCCTGCCCCAAAATAGCCCTGGCTCCCCCCACTGCATTCTCTCTCGGAACCCTGACACTTCGTTTCCCAGCATGCCTCACTCTTTTTTAAACATGAGGCTGCTCTGTCTTTCCAAAGAGGCCTCCAGTCCCGCCGCTCGCTGCCCCACTCACCAATAAAGAATACAATCTGGCTGTCGTTGATGCGTTCGTACACTGCGTCGATGGCCTTGAAATCGTGCGGCAGACCGTTCCAGAACCGCAGCGTCTGTGCCGGCTCCAGAGAAACCAGGTTGCGGCTCGGCTGCATCCTCCAGAAATGTTTTTCTTCGAAAGGTAGGGTGGAGCCGTCAATTAGGTCAGGAACCAAACGTCTGCCCCACCCCTTCCAAACCCACAACGTTCAAAGCTCGCAGAAGAAAACAGGGTTTGAGCAGAAAGGATGCCACACCACAAATGAGTATCAGAGTTATCAGAGAGTTGTCACGTTGCACTAGGGAATGGAAGTGCAAGGTGTGCAAATGGTAACAGAACAGGGGCTGAATAAGGAGTCTGCCTGCTCTCCACACTGGCAGGAATACGGTGGTGCTGGACTTGCCCTCTCCAGGTGAGAAGAACACCACTGGCCCCGGGAGTTCGGCAAGACCCAGAAGTACACACCCACCTATCTCCAACCAATAGGGCTGCCAAGTGGGGCTGGGTGGCGGGTAAACCCCCGCTTTGGAGGCCCGATTTCTGCCGCCGCGGAATCAGGCCCCAGGGGGAACTCCGCCCCCCGAAGTGCAGCGTGGCTGCGTCACCAGACGTCAATCACATCGATCACGTTGGGGGCGTGGCCCCGATCGTTGGAGGGAAAACTCTATGGTTTTCCCTCCGACGATCGGGGCCACGCTCTCAACGTGATCGACGTCGCGTGTCACTTCTGGTGACGTGCTGGCGGTGCGCGCACGTTCTCCTTCGGCTCCTGGAGCCCGGCGAGGCTCCCCACCGCCAAGAGAAATAGACGTGGCAACCCTACCAACCAACCTTGGTAAGCTGAAGCTAACACAAAAAGAGTCACATCGCCCTGCTGAGAGGCTGGAGCCCACTGGCAGAGCGTCTGCTCGGCATGCAGAAGGTGACAGGTTCAAACTCTGGCATCTCCAGTTAGAAGGATCTCAGACAGCCGATACTGAGAAAGCCCTTTTGCTGTCTGAGGGGTGAGAGGGCCACTGCTAAAGTGGATGACACTGAGCCAAGGGGACCTGTGATCCCCAGGGTTGCTAGAGCCCTGCCGGGGGCAGGGGAACCCTCAATTTTGTGGGGAGTTTCTCCGCCCCCAACTGGCCCGAAAGGCAATGTGATGACGTCACCTGGACGTGATGTCATCACATCGCTGACATCACACAGTGACACTCATGTTTTGGGGCAAAACTCTATGGTAAAATCGGCTACAAACCATAGAGTTTTGCCCAAAAACTAGAGCGTCCCCCCCCCACGTTGGCGACATGATGTCACTTCACACGTATGGCCGATGATCCTGGAAAGGACCAAGGATCCCCCTGCCTGCCAGGTAAGACTTGTCAAGCCCTACTGTGATCTGATTCCACATAAGGCAGCTCCCTATGCAGTGGTGGCACCAGTTTTTTAAAAAAGTGAATAACAGCACAAAGTGGCCTGCACTATAGAGCGGGAATGAGTAATGGAGTCCCCATTGGCCACATCGAGGCTGGTTTGCTCAATCCGTAGGCTGAGAGAAGGCCATGAACCTTGGGCACCCCCCACCCCATGCCTGCTATCCTGGGCAAGAAGCATCCTTACGCTTGAAGAAGAACATTTCCCCACGGATGTTGGCGATGGCGTCAAAGTGAGCCTTGCAGCGGTCAGGTGACGGCGGGTGTGTGCTGAAAGGAAGAGGGGAGAATGCCG
>NW_015162558.1:67190-71279 GCF_001447785.1 Gekko japonicus | reverse complement strand
AGGGCTTGTTTCAGTGGACCAGGAAGCGGTGAGGCCTCCCCATGGGTCCTCTAGCCCCAGTAGGGGCAGCGGGAACTCTTGAGGCTCACAGTGTTCCCTCTAAGCTGAGTTAGTGTGAGCTAGCTCACAGTTTTTTAGCCCCTGGCTCACACATTTTTGTCTTAGCTCAGGAAGGATGACTCCAGAGCAGACTCATTTATGCAGTATCCAAATCGCTTGCTCACAACTTTAATGCCAGTAGCTCAAAAAGTAGAATTTTTGCTCAAAAGACTCGACAGCTTAGAGGGAACATTACTCACCACCAGGGAAGTTTAGTTTTCCAGCCCTCCTTGTAAGAATCCTGTCAGCTAGGCCCAGGCCACTAATATACTCCAGGGAGCACAAAGGGGGAAATGATGAAGGTAACAGAAAGCAGCTTCCGCGTGGCCAGCGCACTCACAGCTTGGCTGCAATTTGAGCCTGAGGCCGTATAGGTCAAAGTTCACCACTGTGGCCATCATTATGCAGTTCTGATAGAAGTCAGGCTAGTGGGACTGAATAAACTCCAAAACATTTCTGTATTACTAACTGACAGGCCTCAGGTCCTAGGGTTGCCAGCCTCCAGGTAGTGACTGGAGATTGCAACTGATCTCCAGAAGACAAGAGATCAGTTCCCCTGGAGAAAATGGCCGCTTTACCAGGTGGACTCTACTTCATTATACCCCATTGAAGATCCTCCCCTTCCCAAACACCACCCTCCTCAGGCTCCACCCCCCAAAAATCTCCAGTTATTTCCCAACCCAGAGCTGGCAACCCTACTGTCTTCTCACTTTCTATGACTCCACCCCCCCTACCTGGAGCTGCTCGTCTTCTGTTGGTTGCCCTGGGATATATAAAAGGGGTACACGGGGGGAGTGTCTAGACCATCGGAAGGAAGTTCTGTTGTCCATTCCCATTCTATATTACTTGTCCGTTGGACCCCGCTGTGCCTCTACGTGACTCATTTGGTTGTAGAGCTTGTTCCACAATCCTGTTTTTGGCTGATTTGGCAGAAGGGGTGAATTAAGAGACGCTAAGACACTAAGCAGTGTCAAATTTGAGTCCCCATTAGGGTTGCCAAGTCCTTGTAGCAGCGGCAGCGAGGGACTCCCAGCTGGTGGCTGGAGCGCGCACGCGTGCCACAAGCACGTCTCCCGGAAGTGACGTGATGACGCCGGGCATGCTGGGGGTGGGGCCACGACCATCCGAGGGAAAACCATAGAGTTTTCCCTTGGATGACCGTGGCCCCGCCCCCAGCCCAGCGTGCCCGGCGTCGTCACGTTACATCCGGGTGATGTGCACGACGGGGGGGGGTTCCCCCTGGGGCCCGATCCGCCGCCGGTGGGGAATGGGCCTCTGGGGTGGGGTTTCCCCGCCCCTCCCGGGGGGCTTGGCAAACCTAGTCCCCCTCACTCTTAGCCCTGACCTGGACAGCCCAAGCTAGCCTGATCTCAGTCAGATCTCCGAAGCCAAGGAGGGTTGGCCCTGGTCACTGTTTGGATGGGAAACCACCAAGGAAGCCCAGGGTTGCTACACAGAGGCAGGCCATGGGAAGACCACCTCTGTTTGACTCATGCGTTGAAAACCCTACGTGGTCACCACACCCCTCCCAATACTTTTGAGTGTATGTGATTTTTAGGGTTTTCTTAAAACTCAGAGACCCAGCCCCCTCATACTCTGTAGTTTACTTTAGCTTGAGCATAAATCCAGCTCTGCTCAACCAGATGCTCTGATCCTGGACTCTGATTTCACCAGTTCACTATTAATTGATTGATTTTGCTTTCTTAGTTTGGAATGGTCTGGTCTGGTCTGGATCTTGCTCCAGTTTTGGCTCCACACCTGGCAGCACGACACCCCCAATAAGCATAAAAGGAAGGTTATTGAATATCATCGAATGCAGGGAAGGCCACACTCACTGTTGTGTAGGCTGGTATGGGGGGAAGTCAGGGATCGGGGGCGCTGTAGGGTCCGGCAATGCTGGCCTGTCGTCGTCTGGATGGAAACCAGGGTGGCGCTTACCTGCAGGGAAGGAGCAGGTCAAAAAGGCAAAGAGCAGCCCAGTCAGACCCAGGCCCAAAGTACATATAAATAAATAAAGAGATATGTCTGGTTGGAAGACTGAAAGAACCAGGAGATGAAGACGGAGAAATTCTCTCTCTTGTTTGGCAACGTTATTTGTTTTTTGTTTCTGATTCTATGACAGGAAGTGACCGGAAGAGCTTTGAAAACCGAAGACAAAAATAGCAAACAAATGAAATAATGAAAAAGGAAAGTAGAAAATCGGTGCGTGGGGAAAAGAGGAAGACCCTAAAGGAGATGACGAGCTGCTCGGACGTACTCGCTTTTTGCAACGTTCTGATGCGCTTTAAAATAACAGGTGAGTTAGTGGTCCAGTTCCCCCTCGCCTTTGAAATGCATCCAGCTGCCTCCTTTTTCGTTGGGTTTTTTTTAAGCGATCTTTTATTTTACCTAACTGCAGCTCACTGTGTTGGGTATAGGTTGCCCACCTCCAGGTGGGGCCTAGAGACCTCCTGGAGTTATAACGACTCTCCAGAGATCAGCTGTCCTGGAGAAAATGGGTGATCTGGAGGGTGAGCTCAACGGGATTGTGTTCTGAGGAGCTCTCTGCCTTCCCCAGACTTCACTCCCAGAATCTCCGAGGTTTTCCCAACCCAGAGCTGGCAAAGGTCACTGGGTACAGCTCCCTGCTCCTCAACTTACAGGGTCGTTTTATGTGATTAAAGAAAGGAAAGAGGCACGAGGCTGCAAATGAGGGAAGGAGAAACAATACTAAGTCAGAGGTCCCAGTCTGCATCTAGCATTTGCCCCGCCGTTTTACCAAACCCACAATGGAACAGAAATTCCCCTCTGCATGGCAGGCCACTTTCACTTTGATGGATTGTCAGATTTTATGGCAGCGTCCAGACTGCAGGCCCGCTTTCACTTCGTTTGATCTCTTGGTTTTATGGTAGCCGTCTGCATAGATTTATGGTAAACCAAAAAAGAAGGGGAACCAGTGTACAAGGATAGGAACAAAGCACAAGAAACCACTTGCTGAAAATAAACTATATATATATAGAGATAGAGATAGATATAGATATAGATAGATATAAAAATATTAAATTACAAGTTCAGTAATTCAGAAATATAACTATACTAGCAGTAAAGCCCGTTGTGAAAGCAATACAACGAGATCTAGAAAGAGGCTCTGGGGCAGTGCTCTGGCTTTGGGCAAACAGTGTCAATTTGCTGTGGTGACCTCAGCAGGGTATAATGACAGAGTCCACTGTTTTCTCCAGAGGAACTGATCTCTGCTACCTGAAGAGCAGTTGTAATTGTGAGTAATCTGTAGCCCTCACCTGGAGATTGGCAACAATTGTTACCCAGGACAAAATGGCTGGTTTGGAGGGTGGAGTCTATGGCATTCTACCTGTCTGAGGTCCCACCCCTCTGCAAACCCCACCCTCTCCAGGCTCCACCCCTCAAATCCCCAGGAATTTGTCAGCATGTAGTTGGCAACCCCATCTCCTTCCCAGCTAGCCACCAACCTACCATTATCTGCCCCTTTGACTTCAGCTGACTTCTGCCCTCCCTTCTGCAGAACAGTTGTAATACTGAGTGCTCTCCAGCCCTCACCTGGAGATTGGCAACAATGGTTCCCTATGTGGGACTGACTGGTTTGGAGGGTGGAGTCTATGGCAGTGTACCTGTCTGAGGTCCCACCCCTCCTCAAACCTCACCCTCTTCAGGCTCCATCCCTCAAGTCTCCAGGAATTTCCCATCTGGAGTTGGCAACCCTATCAGGACTGGCCCCAATGTGTTTTCTCCCAAAGGCCAAAGTAGGTGACAGGACCAAGCTTAGTTGCCTACCAACAGGCACTGAGGGGAATGTAGGGTTGCCAGCTCTAAGGAGGGAAATACCTGGAGGTTTGGGGGGTGGATTCTGTAGAGGGCCGGGCGACGGAGGCATCGGCCTTCTGTCGCCCGCCTTGCCCCCCCAATCTCGGCCCGGGCGACTGCGTCCCCCGCCAGCGGCCGCCCGACTCCAGACCCCCCCGCGGCCACTCCAGC
>NW_015162558.1:60848-67026 GCF_001447785.1 Gekko japonicus | reverse complement strand
CCCACTCCAGGACCGGAGACAGGAGGCAGAAGCCTCCGGTCCCCCACTCCCTTCCCCTCCCCACCCCACCCACTCCCAACAGGCACTGAGGGGCATGTAGGGTTGCCAGCTCTAAGGAGGGAAATACCTGGAGGTTTGGGGGGTGGATTCTGCAGAGGGCCGGGCGATGGAGGCATCGGCCTTCCGTCGCCCACCTGGCCCCCCAATGCCAATTCCCCTAACAACCCCCCCCAATGCCAGGCCCAGCGAGGCAGAAGCCTCCGGCCGCGTCGTCCCTTCCCCTCCCACCACCCCCCCACCGCCAGGGCTGGCGAGGCAGAGGCCTCCCGCCGCAGGGCCTGTTTTCCCTCCCACCCCCACCCACTCCAGGGCCGACATCCGGCCGCCGGGTCCGTTTCCCCGCCCCCAACCCCACTCACTCCAGGGCCGGCGACTGGAGGTGCAAGCCTCCGGCTGCCGGGTCCGTTTCCACCCCCCCCACTCCAGGACCGGAGACAGGAGGCAGAAGCCTCCGGTTGCCCACTCCCTTCCCCTCCCCCACCACCCACTCCCAACAGGCACTGAGGGGAATGTAGGGTTGCCAGCTCTAAGGAGGGAAATACCTGGAGATTTGGGGGTGGATTCTGTAGAGGGCAGCATTGGGCGGGGGGGGGCGGAAGGACTCAGCAGGTATAATGTCATAGGGTCTACCCTCCAAAGCATCCATTTTCTCCAGGGGAACTGATCTCTGTCATCTGGAGATCAATTGTAGCAGTGGGAGATCTCCAGGTCCCACCTGGAGATTGGCAACCCTAGGGGGAAGTCAGCTGCACAGCAGGGGGTTGAAGAGAATGGTTTGATGGCTGCTGGGCCAAGATTGGCAACAATAGTTCCCCAGGAGCCCCATCGTAAATGCACCAAACAATTCCTCAAGATTTTCCAAAACACTACTCTGTTTTGGGCTCCTGGGGAACTTTGAAGTAGCACCAAAGCTTTAAGATCTCTCCAGCTGTCACCTGGAGACTGGCAACAGCTTGTCTGGAGTGTGGGCAGTATGGCATTGTATCTGTCTGAGGTCCCCCTCTTCCTCCTCCTCCTCAGACCCCACCCTCAGCAGGCTTCATCCCTAAAATATCCTGGAAGTTTCCAACCTGGAGTTGGCAACCCGATGTCCTTTCCTGGCAACCAGCAGCCAACCATTATCTGCCTCTCTGTCTTAAGTTTTACAAGCCCCCCCCCCCAACAGCCTCTGCCTAGGGAAAGGGCAGCTGACATCATTCTCCTCTCCCCTATGAGGTATGATGCTACTAAAAATCCCAACTGCCTTGCGGGGGGTGTGTGTGTGTGAGTTTGAGGTGTGGAATGGAGTGTTGTCCAATCAGCTTCCATATGCAAATAACCTTGGAATGCTGGGCGGGACTGCACAAAGCAGCCAGTCAACCCAGCCAGTGTTACTGAGTGGCAGTTTTTCCGGCCTAACACTAAGGAGGTGAAATTTAGAATGTTCATATAGAATGTTCATACTCAATTATATATAAGGAGAGATAAGGCCAAGGTGTTCTTGCAGAAAGAAGAATATAATATCACAATACAACTGGAGGGACACTGAAATTTTTGGGACTTGATTCTTGCAAGAACACCTTGGCCTTATATAGTTATATTTCTGAATTACTGAACTTGTCATTCAATAGTGTGTATATATATATATATATCTTCAGCCTGTGGTTTTTTGTGCTTTGCTCCTATGCATAGATTTATGGCCATTTTATTGCAGTTCGGGGGTGGCTCTGCAGTCAGTACAGCGTGGGCCAGGGGTATTCGGATGTGGTTTTGAGCCGCATCTTCTTCTGTTCCAGTGTGGTTTTGGTAACACAACAGAGCGAATGCTCGATGCAGAATGGGCCAGAGAGAAAGAAGGAAGGTGACATTGACAGCTACACCAAAGGGTCAACTTCCCTGAGAGTATATGAACCACTCACCATAGATTTGCTCCACCCCCATGGCATCGTCAAGCGGGAGCCGATACTGGTGGGGCAGTCCAACGGGGCCCTGGTAATAAGGGATCATGATGGACTCCTGGGCCGAAGAGTGAGCCAGCCCCAGGGCGTGGCCAAACTCATGCACCGCTACAGCAAAGAGGTCTGTACCCCTACCTAGCAGCAGGAGAGAGGAAGAGAGAGAGAATTTTATCTATGACAGCTGTCTTCCCTCAGCCCGCCGTGTTCCCTCAGAGAAGGTCTACAGTTATGAGCAAACCTGGTGCCATGTTCTCTGGGTCATAGATCCACGTCTCTTCATCATCAAAATGAGTGTCACCAGAAATAGGGTGTTCACCGGGGAAAAAGGCGTGGGCCAGGGTGCCTCCGGGCCCATCAAAGGGGTACGCATCGTCATGGTAGGAGCGGCTGAAGTCCACCAGGATGTCAGCATCTTCAGAATGCACCTCCCGGAAGGTCAAGGCGGAGGTGTTGCTCCAGGCCCGGAAGGCGTAGAAGAGAAGGTTCCGGATGTGATCATGTGGCAAAGTGGAGGAGAGGGGGAAAGAACGAATGCTGCAGTGGGAAAACAAAATGAAGGAACAACGGAAATGAAGGGTATTGGTGACAATCAGAGGTCATTTCGGGGGGGAACGTGGGGAAGCGCAGTTCCCCCAGGTGAGGTACGGGGGGGCACATGACGAAGCCCCGCCCCCTGCTTCCGGCCGCCCCGCTTCTGGCCCTCATTCAGCCAGGAGGAGGCAGAAGAGGGAGGGTAAGTTGCTTCCTCCCTGCCTCTCCTCACCCCTGCCTGCCTGAGGCCAGGGAGGGCCTTTGTGGGGCTTCCTTGCACTCTCGCCGGCCTTGCAGGTCCACCGCCGGGCCCCTCATGGGGCTCGGCAGTGGAGCTGCAAGGCCGGCGGTGGTGGCCGGGACCGTTGGGGGTGGGGTGTGTGGCCTTATGACACACTTCCGGTGATGTCGGGGTGTGGCATATGCTAATGAGTTATGCTAATGAGTTCCCCTAGCTCTTTTTCTACGAAACGACCCCTGGTGACAATATTGGTAAAGAACATTTTGACACGGTGAGGAAAACCAACGGGACCAATACGATCAGAAATGTGACAGAATGGGAGCAGTCAGTTACAGTAAGGAAAAACAGGCATTCGAGTAGAAAGTAACGAAAGGCTGAGAGAACTCAGTGGAATGGGGTGAATATATAAACCACAGGAGGACACAATGACGGGAAATTAAATGTAAGAAGAGAAAAGCTGATGTTGGGAAAACTGAGAGATTGGGAGACATACAGAGAAACGAGACGGCTCATGGCTTTATCCCCCTGAGCTTTACTCGCTGGATGAAGGGGGCAGATGGGGCTGACTTACTGCCATGTTAAGTCCTTCTTTTTCCAGACAGTGTCACTGAGAGCATAACGTCTCCTCCTGCGTCGGCGACGCATCAACTCAGAAGTCCCAATAATGTCCGGAAGGGAGCAACGGGGCTGGTTCATCATCTCCAATGTCTTTGAATCTGCAAAGGAGATAACACTCAAGGAATGTCCTGGGTAGCTGAACTTCCAAACAGTTCCCTACTTTGTCCTCTTCCCTGACCTGGGCAGATGAACCACTGTTTTTCGTGAAGGCGTAGGGACTTTTGAAAATCTGTTTGGTTGACAGTAAAGCAAGTTGAGGGGTTACAGCCTTGCCAGGACGTGAGGTGGCTTGGCCCAGCAACTTTCTTGACTCCTCGTCCCTCGTGTAGTCTGGTGTTGCTCACTTAAGCCCATTTCACAGATTATAATTTTTATGGGTGGTGTCATGACCACTTCTGACAATGTCTCCATAGGAGACGGGGCCTATGCGGATGCGGGTCAGGAGGGACTGGCCTCAGGGTTCCCACCTGCACCGAACCTACCTGATGGCCGATCCAAGGGAAGAGAAACTTAAAAGAGCACCAAGAGATAAAGGCCAAGCACTTAACTCAGTTCTTGGTGGTGCAAAGTGCCATAAAGTCACAGCTGATTTATGGTGACCTTCACAGGGTTTTCAAGGCAAGAGAAGAACAGAGGGGGTTTCCCCATTGCCTGCCTCTGCATAGCAACCCTGGACTTCCTTGGTGATCTCCAGGGTGTGGCTTAATATGCTAATGGGTTTCTGCTGTTGGGTGTGGCCTATTATGCTAATGAGTTCCTGCTGGGCTTTTTCTACAAAAAGAGCCCCGGTCGCCGTAGGAGACGGGGCTTATGTGGATGCGGGTCAGGAGGACGGACTGGCCTCAGGGTTCCCACCTGCACCGAACCTATCTGATGGCCAATCCAAGGGAAGAGAAACTTAAAAGAGCACCAAGAGATAAAGGCCAAGCACTTAACTCAGTTCTTGGTGGTGCAAAGTGCCATAAAGTCACAGCTGATTTAGGGTGACCTCCACAGGGTTTTCAAGGCAAGAGAAGAACAGAGGGGGCTTCCCCATTGCCTGCCTCTGCATAGCAACCCTGGACTTCCTTGGTGATCTCCCACCCAAGTAGTTCCAATCAGGGCTGACACAGCTCAGGTCTTAGAGCCAGCAATTTGAAACACTTAAAAGAGGAGCCACTTTCTTCATTATTAAGGCTTCACAAATATCCTAGGTTGAGGTCTGACACAGGAGACTTTCCAGAAAAAACTGCTATTTTAGTGTAAAAAGGTAAAGGTTCCCTTGCTCAAAAGCCAGTCGAATCCGACTCTAGGGTTGCGGTGCTCATCTCCGTTTCAAAGCCGAAGAGCCAGCGCTGTCCGAAGACGTTTCCGTGGTCATGTGGCCGGCATGACTAAAAACCAAGGCACACGGAACGCTGTTACCTTCCCACCAAAGTGGTACATATTTATCTACTTGCAATTTCTTGCTTTCGAACTGCTAGGTTGGCAGGAGCTGGAACTAGTATGTGTCACCAAATGCAAATACCTCTATTTAACCGTCGCTTCCCTCAGAGAACATGAATATCTAGATATCCTTTCTGTTGAGCATACCCAGCTTTCCAGTCATAGGCAGTCCTGCGAATCTTTGCATTGTCCTGACCGCGTCTGCCAGTTCTTCTTGTGTTTGAAGACGGGCGGCCATGGGGTCTGGCTGGGGAAGGTAGCCATAGCGTGTCAGCCATTCCTGTCAGAACATAAGCATTGGTGGATTTATTGGCAAGAAGAGGGGCTCGTACGCACTGTGCCTTCAACAGTCATAGAATAAGGAGAAATTCAAGAGGTGCCGCTTTCCTCAGTATTGGAAATGGGGATAGTTTAATCTCGTTAATTTCTGCCTGTCATGAAACTGCTCAAGGTGCGAGGAGTCTGAAAAGAATTTTTTTTTTATTTCAGTGGCAAAGAGGGGGTATACTGGAGGCTGCCTCACTTGATAGCCACAACCAGGGCTTTTTTTTGTAGAAAAAGCCCAGCAGGAACTCATTAGCATAATAGGCCATACCCAACAGCAGGAACTCATTAGCATATTAGGCCACACCCTGACAGCACAGCTCATTCGCACATTAGGCTACACCCCCATGTTACCAGAAGTGTGGTCATCCAGCCACACCTACCTTTTGCTTCTTATTCTCTTTACCTTGTTGTCAAAACCCAGGGCTTTTTGCATGTTAGGCCGCACACCCCTAATTGTAGCCAATCCTAATGAGTTTCTGCTGTTGGGTGTGGCCTACTATGCTAATGAGTTCCTGCTGGGCGTGGCCAACTTGGGAGCCAGCCAGAACTCCGTTCCTGTCCGTTCCTGCCCCAAAATAGCCCTGGCCACAACAACCCACCCCGCTGGCTCTCATCCTCCACGCTCAGGAGCCAGATCAGGCCATGGCCCTTCCCTCTTCATTCCCCAGGGTTCTTTAAATGCTCACAGCAAGTGTTATGCATCGAGTAGCGCAGGGTTCCCCCAACATGGCGCCTTTCTTGGCATCCAACAAATGTGTTTTAGAAAGTGGGTGGGGTCAGTTGGAGCTCTTGCCCAGCATGGTTTCTGATTTGCCGCTGAAGATCTGGTTGGCTGTGCAGATCAAAATAACATTGTGTCAGTGGCAGCTGCCATGGCAGTGTTTTGTTCTATTCTCTCTTTCCCAGTGTATTTTTTTTAATTTCCCCTCTTCCCTTCACTTGGGCTTCCTCTGTGTATGTGGCTTCTACCTCCTCCGGGAGAGGACTGCCAGAGCCCACGGTGAGGAGGGGGTGTGATTGTCCATGCCCCCCCCGGAGC
>NW_015162558.1:56478-60407 GCF_001447785.1 Gekko japonicus | reverse complement strand
ATGGCGCCCACGAGGAAGGATGAGAAAGACAAACAAGTAAAACCAAAGATTCTTGCCAGAACTGCTGGCCCAGCGAGTCCTGCCCCTAGACAGGACAAAACTACGGAGCTACAAAAGATGCTGACAGAAGCATTGTGACCCCTGCTAGAACAAGTGACGGCACTACATAGCAAATTCGATGCACAGCAATTGCAATTGACTGAAATAGCCAAAAAAAGCATAAAACTGAACAAGAAGTAAAAGAAGTAGATACCAACACTAAAAAGCTTAAAAAACAGCTGCAGGTGATGGGAAAAAAGAGATTGATGGAGGAGTCTCAACTGTTACAGCTACAAATGGAGAGAGCAAGCTATATTTTAAGATTTCAAGGTGTTCCTGAAGAAAAATCTGAGAATCTGAAGCAGATTATGTGTGATGCATTAGGACCTATGTCAGATATAAAAACGGATACATTACAAAGCGAAATAGATATGCTCTATAGATCGTATCCAGAATTTACAAGAAAAAATAATCTGCCTGGGGAAGTGATTATAAGATTCTCTAGAAGGCAAGTGAGAGATCAGATTCTTAAAGCAACAAATGGATCTACCTTGAAGATCAAAGACAAAGAAATAAAAGTACTAAAGGACATCTTGTTTGAAATAAGAAGGAAGAGGAGGAAATACAGAGACTTGGTGATATTTTTACAAAAGAAAAACATCCCGTACAGATGGTTAGTTCCCAAAGGCACAATCTTCAAATTTATGGACAATAAAGAAAAAATTGACTCTGCTGAAAAGGCACATGAATTTCTGCGTCAACATAGTTGTCCATCAGGAGAGGTTGAAGCTGAGAAAGAGGACAGCACCAAAGATAGCGAAGAAGAAGGCGCAGCGTCATCTTCAGACGAGGACTCAGGGTGGTGAAAACCAGTGAGGATTGTGAGGCACTCCAAATGGATCTGTCAAAGATGGGCGAGTGGGCGTCAACATGGCAAATGGGGTTAAATATGGCCAAGTGCAAGGTGATGCACATTGGAGCCAAAAATCCTAAATATAAATACACATTGATGGGGTCTGAACTGGCAGAGACTGATCAAGAGAGAGATCTTGGAGTTGTAGTAGATAACTCACTGAAAATGTCGAGACAGTGTGTGACTGCAATAAAGAAGGCCAATGCTATGCTGGGGATTATTAGGAAGGGTATTGTAAACAGATCAGCCAATATCATAATGCCGCTATATAAATCAATGGTGTGACCTCATCTGGAATACTGTGTGCAATTCTGGTCACCACACCTTAAAAAGGATATTATAGCTTTGGAAAAAGTGCAGAAAAGGGCAACTCGAATGATAAAAGAGTTGGAACACTTTCCCTATGAGGAAAGGTTAAGACGCTTAGGGCTTTTTAGCTTGGAGAAACAACGACTGAGGGGTGACATGATTGAGGTTTATAAGATTATGCATGGGAAAGAGCAGGTGGAGAAAGAGGTACTTTTCTCCCTCTCTCACAATACAAGAACTCGTGGGCACTCCATGAAATTGCTGAGTGGTCGGGTTAGAACGGATAAAAGGAAGTACTTCTTCACCCAAAGAGTGATTAATACTTGGAATTCACTGCCACAGGAAGTGGTGGCGGCTACAAGCATGGACGGCTTCAAAAGGGAATTAGATAAGCATATGGAGCAGAGGTCCATCAGTGGCTATTAGCCACAAGGTATAGATAGGGGCTCTGGGGCAAGTGATGCTCTGTCATCTTGGTGCTTGGGGGGGTGGTCAACAGTGGGATGGCTTCTAATATCCTGGCCCCACTGGTGGACCTCCTGATGGCACTGGTATTTCTGGCCACTGTGTGACACAGAGTGTTGGACTAGATGGGCCTTTGGCCTGATCCAACATTGGCATCTCTTATGTTCTTATGTTCTTATGACTCAAACTCTGAATTGGGGGCAGTTGCCCCGAAGACAAGCTACCATTTGAGAAAACCAAAGTATAAAAAATAAGATGTTATCACACTCTGAAAGCTCTCAAAATATATTGTTATAAGTTTTATATTGCTTTTTAAGAAGTAAAAAGTAGAGGTGTTTAAAGTTATATTGTTAGCATAAATTGATTGCTAGATGACCACATTCAATGAAATTGAACTGAATTATGAGCTAAAAGCTAATTTTGGTAAGCAGTTTGTATGCCCACCATCTCTTGGTTGTTTTTTTACTTTCACCCATAGCATGTAGTTCCCCTCCCAATTTTCGTTGTAGTTTTATAGTTTGTGGTTTATAGAAAATGCAAATAAAAACATCCCCTACGGGGGGGGGCACAAAAAAAGAGAGGTATGAATCACTAGGCTGACAGTATGAAATACGACAAATACAAAGAAACCCCACAAAAATAGGAAGCAAAGCTCAAACTCATCTGCTTTCTGAGAGGAAGTCTAAACGTTACACAGGCAATGAAACATTGCAAGACAACACAGCCATCTAGAAGCAAGTCGGAGGCAAAGCTGCAGAAATTCTTATGACATTAATTTATTTAAAACATTTATAACATTTATTTAAAACATATGCCTCTTGTGCTCTTCATTTGTAATTCCTGAGATGGCCTACCATAGAATCATAGAATTATAGAATCGTAGAAACACAGAGTTGGAAGGGACCTCCAGGGTCATCTAGTCGAACCCCCTGCACAACGCAGGAAATTCACTAATGCCTCCCCTCCACACCTGCAGTGGCCGCTGTTCCATGGCCAGAAGATGGCAAAAAACCTCCAGGATCCCTAACCAAAGCAGGAATCAAAGTCGTCCCAGATTAATACAATAAAAACCCTCCCCAAAACATCCACACGGAGTAACACAGCAAGCAATAAAAACAGCAGCAACAAAAAGTTAAAACTGGCTGGCCGACAGAACAAACAGCAGAAAAACAGTTTTCCAGTGCAAACCTAAGCAGAGTTATACTCTTCTAAGGCTTTAACGGACTTGACATGTAACTCTGTTTAGGATCGCACCGTTAGTGTTAGAAAAGCAAAGTTAGCATAAGAATCATGTCCACGCATGCAAAACGAGATGTAGAACAAATTAAAAAGAGAAAATAGCCCAGTTTCGTGGAAGAGCCTCTTGGATTGGGGAAGTGACAGGAGGAAGGGGCTACCATTGATGGAACAGATCCGTGGGATCCAACTTCTTCCACCCACACACAACCCCCAACCCCAGCTGGGTAAAAAGGAAAGTCTTGTCTGCTAGAATAATAATAATGTTTTTAAAAGCCGTCTTCCAGCAGGGGCAGGCTGGCCCTTGAATTAGGGTTGCCAAACTCCCCGGTTTGCCAAACCCCCAACACCCACAGCCACCCATCTCTCTCCCTTTAAGTGCGTGGAACCCTTGTTTCCTCCCAAGCCCGATCGCCGCAAAAGCTTGCAGGGAAACGCCGGCTCCTGCATTTAAAAGGGAAACGCTGGCTCCTTTAAGTGCAGGGAACTGCTGTTTCTGGAGATCCAGCGCACGGGTGGGGTGGGGGGGGCGGCGGCAGACGTCCCCAATGTGATGTCATCACGTCGGGGATGCCCCGTCCCCTCCAGGAACGCCCCCAAAGTCCCCCGCTGGGGGTGGAAGATGGACTTGGCAACCGTACCTTGAATTTATTGGGAAAGTTTCTGGTTAGGGTTGCCAGCTCTGGGTTGGAAAAATACCTGGAGACTTTGGGGGTGGAGCCAGGAGAGGGCGGGGTTTGGGGAGGGGAGGAGCCTCAGCATGGTACAAGGCCATAGAGTCCACTCTCCAACACATCCATTTTTCTCCAGGGGAACTGATCTCCGAAGTCTGGAGACGAGTTGCAATTCCGGGGGATCCCCAGGCCCCACCTGGAGGTTGGCATCCCTACTAGATGGTAAGAAACAGCATGGTGTGACAATTAGGGTGTGGTCACATGGCAAGCCTACTGCGATTTGTTCCTGCTGT
>NW_015162558.1:52291-56233 GCF_001447785.1 Gekko japonicus | reverse complement strand
CCTGGATTTTCGCCAATGTCCGCATTTTTGGGACAAAAATGGTTTTTACCAGGAGAACAAATTAACACTTTTCAAAATTGGAGACAGATAGGTAAATTTAGAATTCAAGATATTTGTTTTAAGAATCAAATTTGGACGCAACAACAATTGGAATTAAAATATAATTTCCAGATTCAATGGTTTCAATACCAGCAATTGGTAAATGTTATTACAAGCAATAATATTTTGGAAAACACAAATAGACAGTTAACGAATTTTGAAACTTTAATAGATAAGGGGATAATGGAACATAAAGGCATTATTTCCATTCTATATAGACAACTAGCTCAGGAGAAGTGGGACATGGAAGCTACACAGCAAATTGCATGGCAAAAAGATTGTAATAGAATAATAACACCGGAACAGTGGGCTAGAATTTGGTCATCATCTTTATTTACAACATCTTCATTAAACATTAGGTTACAGAATTATAAATTATTTGCACGTTGGTATGTCACCCCTTTGAAATTATTTCACGCAAAAGTTAAGAAAGATTCAAGTTGTTGGAAAGGCTGTAACCAAATAGGTTCACTAATTCATTGTTGGTGGTCTTGTCCCAAGATACAAAGTTTTTGGAATGAAGTAATAACAAAAATTGAAGCTATACTAGGGATTGATTTACCGAAAACTCCTGAATCAATATTGTTACATTTATGGGACAAAGATCTTTTTTCAAAAACAACTGAAGACTTAATAGCATTAATGCTCATTACAGCAAAAACTCTAATAGCGCAGGTTTGGAAACTTGAAAAGGTACCTACCCTAAAACAATGGTTTACTAAACTGTGGGATATAGTAGTTATGGATAAAATAGCTATGCAAATTTTAGAAATGGAGCAACCGCATAAGGTGTCAACATTTGTAGAAAAGTGGTTTGTGTTTTTTAGTTATGTTAATACTGTAAAAGATGGTTTGACAGAACTGCCCACTAAATATTTGGATTTTGTATTATATTGATTATTGTTTTATTGTTTTAAATTGTTATAAAAAATGTTAAAATTTGTTATAAAAATAAAGTTATAAAAAATAAAAAGGTAAGAACCAGCACCCTGAAATGGATCCGGTATGCTATTGGCAGCCAGTGCAGTGCCTTTAGCGCAGGCTGGATGTGTTCCCGGACAGGGAGCCCCATCAAAAGCCTGGCCGCAGCACCTGCTTAGATGCAGCGGTCCCCCGTCCCCCCCGGACAGCAAACGAAATGAACTACCGACGTGTAACCAAGCGCTGTTTTACGTGTGTTTGAGTGTTCATGCATTTAATATATTCGGCGCAGGATTGGTCATGCGCACAACGGAGGTAAAGCACGGGGGGGGGGGGGACTACCGCAAGAAGGACGTACAGATGACCTAATCGCATTCATAGCGAGAGACAGCTGTCCAGATAGGAGAAATTGCAGATTCACAGCGCAAGTAGTAGGAAAGTACTTGATTTTCCCAGTGTCGGAAAACGCACCAGAAAATCAGGAGGATTGCGGGGGTGAGTCCGCTTCGATGTGGGAGACCGAATCGGCTGTTTGATCAGCCCTTTTAAATGCGATAGGGAACAGTGGTGAAACCCGATCAAAATGACCATGTGACCACGACCTTAGAGAGCTGGGTGAAGACCGGAGAGAATTGGGTTCAGCCATAAGACTCCCTGAGCACACACAGACCAGTCACACGGTCTCTTAGCCAGCGGAACTCTACTCCCTGGGACGCTGCAAGGGATTTTCCAGTGAAGGCAGTGTGGTATAACAATAAAACAAATCGTGTCTTAAGAGTTCAGAAGACATGTTGGGAAGTGGCAGTATTGTTATTTTCCTTTTCTAGATTAAGGGTAAAGGTTCCCTTGCTCGATCACCAGTCGAGTCTGACTCTAGGGTTGCGGTGCTCATCTCCCTTTCAAAGCTGAAGAGCCAGCGCTGTCCGAAGACGTTTCCGTGGTCATGTGGCCGGCATGACTAAACAGCATGGCGCACGGAACGCTGTTACCTTCCCACCGAAGTGGTACCTATTTATCTACTTGCAATTTCTTGCTTTCGAACTGCTAGGTTGGCAGGAGCTGGAACTAGAGACAGGAGCTCACTCCATCATGCGGCACCCGGGTCTCGAACTGCTGAACTACCGACCTTCCACAGCCTGCAGTTCAGCGTCTTAACCACTTGAGCCACCGCAGCTCGCCGAAGCTTTAAGTTGGTGTCAACAGGCCCTCTGTGACCATTTCCTGCCACCACGTGAACTATTAACACGCCCCCACCCCCCAATTCCTGGACTTTCTTGCACCAATTTGATTGAGAGCTCCCATCTAGAGCCTGGCTACTGTGTTTCTTCTGTTATTATTATCCTGTGGGTGACTGTGACTTGCACATGGGATCTTGGCACTATTGAGAGCATTATTTGTACATTTCATAACTGTGACTTATCCCCTATATGTTATAGCAGCCTTGTGGAGATTGACGGAAATTCTTTCTGTAGGTCATCCTGTCAGGGCGATCGCTTGCTGCCTGCTTGTTCGGCTTCCTGTGGAAAGGTCTCCACACCACCAGCTATGGTGGCTGACCTCCAGGTGGGGACTGGCAATCTCCCAGGCCAGATCCCCCAGACAACTGATCCCAAAGACAAGAGACCAGTTCCCCTGGAGAAAACGGCTGCTTTGGAGGGTGGACTCTGTGGCACGGTACCATACAGAGGCCCCTCCCCTCCCCAAACCCTGCCTAACCCTAGGTTCCACCCCCAATCCCCCAGGAGTTTCCCAACCCAGAGTTGGCAACCCTACCACCAATATGGCTGCCAGAAACGCCCAGAACTTCCAAATGCCACAGGATATAGTGTAGGGTTGCCAACCTCCAGGTAGGGCCTGGAGATCGCCCAGCATTACAGCTCATCTCCCGCCTATAGAGATCATTTCCCCTGGAGGAAATAGCAGCTCTGAAGGGTGGACTTTGGGGCACTAATGAGGTCCTTCCCCTCCCCAAAACCCATTTTCCCCAGGCCCCACGCTTAGATCACCAGGAATTCCCCATCACAGAGCTGGCAACCCTAGTTGGGTGGCCGTGTGTGTTCTGGCTACAGCATGACAGATGCCGTTTACAGTAGCTTCCAGGGCTCTTTTTGTAGAAAAAGCCCAGCAGGAACTCATTATCATAATAGGCCACACCCAACAGCAGAAACTCATTAGCCTATTAGGCCACACCCCTGACAGCACAGCTCATTAGCCCATTAGGCCACACCCCCATGTTAGCAGAAGTGTGGTCATCCAGCCACACCCACCTTTTGCTTCTTATTCTGTTTACCTTGCTTGTTGTCAAAACCCAGGGCTTTTTTTGTAGCAGGAACTCCTTTGCATGTTAGGCCACACACCCCTAATGTAGCCAATCCTAATGAGTTTCTGCTGTTGGGTGTGGCCTATTATGCTAATGAGTTCCTGCTGGGCGTGGCCAACTCGGGAGCCAGCCGGAACTCCGTTCCTGTGCGTTCCTGCCCAAAAATAGCCCTGGTAGCTTCCATGCAAGAACCATAACTTGCACACTGGGAATTCAGCTGTGCCACAAAGGAACAAAGACTCCAGACGAAAGGCACCATGGTGTGTGGTTAAGCGTTGGACTCGGGTTGTTGTAAGGATAAGACGGAAGAGAGGAGAAGGATGTAAGCTGCTTTGGGTTCCCACTGGGGAGAAAGGCGGGCTATAAATTAAGTAGGAAAGTATCTGCCAAGAAGAATCTGAGGCCTGGGGAATACATGAGGCGGCGCAGTCTGAGGTGGTAGAATGGACCGCATTGTTTCAGATTGCAGGGGGTAGACTGCCAATGGTGGGTGTCCCTTCCTTTCTGTTTGCAAGGTGTTTT
Organism: Gekko japonicus; assembly: GCF_001447785.1. NCBI lineage: Eukaryota > Metazoa > Chordata > Lepidosauria > Squamata > Gekkonidae > Gekko > Gekko japonicus. The sequence continues at coordinate 52,371 of NW_015162558.1, read as the reverse complement.
TTTTTTTTAAACGTAGGGTGACATTTCCAAATGTGAACCTCCCCCCACAGTCTGAAGGGGTACTGCCTGTTCTGTCTCGG
>NW_015162558.1:0-52273 GCF_001447785.1 Gekko japonicus | reverse complement strand
GCATTCTACCACCTCGTCCCCCTTGCACAAGGCGACTAAGAAGGATTAGGTGATGAAATGGTAAGGTGGCAAAATGGATTCTACCACCTCGTCCCCCTTGCACAAGGCGACTAAGAAGGATTAGGTGATGAAATGGTAAGGTGGCAAAATGGATTCTACCACCTCGTCCCCCTTGCACAAGGCGACTAAGAAGGATTAGGTGATGAAATGGTAAGGTGGCAAAATGGATGCTTCCGTTTCAGACTACAAGTGAAAAAGTCACAGGCTCCACCACGCTGGAAAAACAAACCAACCTGCACATAAAAAGCACACAAGAGAGAAAAGTTCTAGCCCAGCCCTTTGCACCCAGACTTCCACTTATAGTCGATTACTAATGTCGGGGAATTTTGAAAAATAAAATCCCTCGCCCACAGTCTGTGATATGGCTCACTCTGCCACCTCAGCCGTCTGCCACTTCATCTGTGCTGCCTGCCTGCCTAGACGAGGGCCTGTTATGCACGGGTGTTTCCCCTCGCTTTCACTGTGCGCGTCTGTCGGGTTTTCTTTTCCTTTCCACATTGAGATTCCTCCCTTCAGTGCTCAGCTCGCTTTCCGGTCTTGTCACAGCCAGGGACCTCTTTAAGTCAGGGCTCTGACAGCGCCAACAGCAGGCGAGGTGATAAAACTTGCATTGGACAGGAGGTCCTCAGACTGCTGGGGGGCGGGGGGGGGAATGCATGGCCACTCTTTCACATAAGCCCCCCCAAACCCTCCCTGTGCATCCAAAATTGTGAGGGACTATTTTGGGAGTGACTATTGAGCAAAATTTGACCTGGAGCGCTAACACCATTGCTCTGGTGAAGAAGGCCCAGCAGAGGCTCTTTTTTCTCAGACTTTTAAAGAAAAATAACTTGAGTGAGAAAACATTGATGTCCTTCTATCGCTGCTCAATAGAGAGCATTTTAATATATTGCGTTTGTGCCTGGTTTGCCAGTTGTACGGCTGTGGAGAGGAAAGCACTCCAGAGAGTTGTTATTACAGCCCAGAAGATCATTGGCTGCCCTCTCCCATTCCTGGAGGAATTGTAAAGTTCTCGATGTTTGAAAAAAGCAAAGAACATTTTGCAGGACTTGTCACATCCTGAACATTCCCTGTTTGAACTGCTGCCTTCGGGCAGAAGATATAGGACAATTAAAGCAAGGACAAATAGATTAAAAAATAGTTTTTATTCGAGAGCTATTATTACCTTAAATGCTGTATGAAATTGGAATTTGGGTGACATTGGTGGTTTTAAGTTGTTATGTGAACCTTAAGGGAGTAATGGGACAGTAGTGAATGGTGCGTGAGTGTATATGAGTATTGTTGTAGATCACCTAAATGATTGCATCTTTAATTGGAACCTTTACCTTTACCTATGTACAATGACAATAAAGTATATTATTATCATTATCATCATCATTATTATTATTATTATGAGGGCTAGCCTAGATGTTATTTTATTCATTACTTTATTTTCTTCACTTATCCTCCAGCTGTCACCTCAATGGGGACCCAGAGCAGCTGGCATCATTCTCCTCTCCTCTAATCCTCACAACCCTGCGAGGTAGGTTAGGCTGAGAGTGTGTGACTGGCCGAAGGTCACCCAGCCAACTTCCATGGCAGAATGAGTGATTCGAATCTGGTCTCCCACATCAGCCACTGTACCATGCTGGTGCTCTCTCTCTCTCTCTGAAAAGCTTTGTATTATATGTGAAGGGACTTTTAAACATATATGTGAGACAACGAATCTGCCTGCAATACGACTGCCGTTTGAGATACTATCGTTTAAGAACGGTCCGGGTAGGGATGCCAGCCTCCAGGTGGGACCTGGGGATCTCCTGGAGTTACAGCTCATCTCCAGACTCCAGAGATCAGTTCCCCTGGAGAAAAAGGGATGCTTTGGAGGACGGACTCTGTGGCACTGTGCCCCACTGTGGTTCTGTCTTCCCCAGGTTCAACCCCCAAATCTTCAGACGTTTCCTTTCCCGGACCAGGCGACCCTCAACAGTTGTACTATCTTATCTTGTTTGTGTGAATGAGACCTGAAAATGGGCAGTGTTAAGAATGGCCACTGGGCTCTTCCAGCTGTTTCCTGACCCTCCCCCCCCATCTATTTGCCCCCTGGGAAAGGGCCCAACAGTTAAAACCTGCTTTGGTCTCCAGAACCCCCCCCCCCCAGGTTCAATCCGTAGCTTCTCCGTTTTTGTTTTTTAAGAATTGCAGATTGTGAGAAAGACCTTCTGTTTGAGCTGCTGCTGGTCAGAACAAGCCGTATCGGGGCAGGTGGCCTGACTCGCATTATACAGCAACTTCGCATGTCCCTGGTGGGGCTGCGGGAAAGACCAGGGCAGGAGTGTTGCCTAGAAGGGGGGGGGGAGCTCCCAGCAACATCCTCTCGAGTGGAGACTTTGCTCCAGCGAGATTCAGAGATTCCCGGTTCATCGCGGCCCCCGACCATGTTCAAAGGCTCCTTTGTTTCAGTCCTTCGAGGCCACAGTGGAATCCAAGAGCCGCCCCCTTGTTTCTCTGGACCCCCATGACCTCCCCACAACAACCCCCTTTGCCTCCGTTTCCGGGATAGTCAGTTTCTCTCAGTCCTATATATGTTTCCAGCTGGTGGGCAGGATGAGTGTCCATCTATATATCTAATTGCCAAGGTGCCCCCTGCGTGTGGATATCTAAATCTGCACATCGGGGGCACGTGGGGGGCAGGGAGATTTTCCTGCACACTTGGAGTAGTCTCCAGGTCTGCAGAAAAATCTAAAAAGTTGAAAAAAGTATACAGGGGATATTTAAATCCCCCCAAAACTAAAAGAGTGTTCCCTCCGCATGCACAGGGAACACTCTGGGAACTCGAGGGCAGCCGGTGGCTGGAAGCTGCTCAGTCCTCTGCTGTTTCCAGCTGTTGGGCAGGATGAGTGTCCATCTATACATATATATATATATATTATACACGCTTAGACGCCTCTGCTGTTTCCAGCTGTTGGGCAGGATGAGTGTCCATCTATACATATATATATATATATTATACACGCTTAGACGCCTCTGCTGTTTCCAGCTGTTGGGCAGGATGAGTGTCCATCTATACATATATATATATATATTATACACGCTTAGACGCCTCTGCTGTTTCCAGCTGTTGGGCAGGATGAGTGTCCATCTATACATATATATATATATATTATACACGCTTAGACGCCTCTGCTGTTTCCAGCTGTTGGGCAGGATGAGTGTCCATCTATACATATATATATATATATTATACACGCTTAGACGCCTCTGCTGTTTCCAGCTGTTGGGCAGGATGAGTGTCCATCTATACATATATATATATTATACACGCTTAGACGCCTCTGCTGTTTCCAGCTGTTGGGCAGGATGAGTGTCCATCTATACATATATATATATATATTATACACGCTTAGACGCCTCTGCTGTTTCCAGCTGTTGGGCAGGATGAGTGTCCATCTATACATATATATATATAATACACGCTTACACGCCTCTGCTGTTTCCAGCTGGTGGGCAGGATGAGTGTCCATCTATTTTAGAAAGGCCAAAAGATGCTGGTGGAAATTATTTTCCAGAGGAAAGAACAACCACAACAAAAATTCTTGTTAATGGATCATTGCTCTGAGAGAGCTGCACGGCTCCATCCTGAGCTCTAGATGAGAGGATTCTCCCCCCCCCCCCCCGGGAGGTGAGCACAGGAAGCCAGAGGCCGAGAGGACAGAGGATTTTCCTGCCGGTGTTTTATCAATCTTTTATAATAAAGCACTTTTGAAACATGCAAGAACCATTCTGAAATATTCATTGCCTTTTGTCTCACTGGAAATAACTTTGAAAGAGCAGGTCAGTCTGTTTCTGGAGACAGGGAATTGATGCAGGAGGAGAGAAGAAGTTGTGAAGCTGGGGGGAGGGCGGAGGCTATCCGTCTCCGGGCTGGTGCCCAAACAGCACTCCCATCCATTAACCCTCGCCACAAGCAGCAAGCCGGTGAGCTGCGAAATTTAGGTGCTTGTTCAACAGCAGCAGACGACTTAAGCAAGTGAGCCAAACTGCATACCAGTGCGAGGGGGCAACACCTTCCGCAACACCTGGGGAAGGCACCTTGCAGGGTAGGTGGGGCTGAGGGAGTTCTGACAGAGCCCAAGGACCCAGCAGGCTTCATGTGGAGGAGGAGAGGGGAATCAAACCTGGTTCTCTGAGATTAGTGTCTGCTGCCCTTAACCACTACACCACACTGGCTGGAGCAGGCTTAAGAGTTCTCGACAACGCTTCATCGCTTCTAGACATTTACCTGATGAAGTGTTCTGAAGAACCTGAAAGCGTGCAGAATGGGGTCGATCTGGTCAGCTTGTGGTTTTTTTTCACTCTATCTCACTTTAATAAGTTATCACCTGGATTTTGGTTTTGGACATCATTTTTGATTCACACCAAAATCCTCGTGTGGTACCCTTTGAGTGTCTTTTAGCATAGAAAAGGTGCCTGCAGGCCACTTCTTTGAAAGTTTGTTTGAGGAAGGGCACCACTTGGCTTGTTTTGGGTGTCTCAGTCAGGGATCCTGGCGGTGCGAAGAAAAAAAATCTGGCCCCATGGGGCGCAGGAACCATTGCAAAGAAATGTGATGCTCCATTTCAGCTGCAACTACTCTCCTTGCCTATATCAACTGGATTTCTAAAGGATCAAGGATCTGGGGTGACCCGTGTGCTACGTGATCACTGTGGAAAAGCTTACAGAGATGCAATCACAGTTGCTAACCAAGTTTCTCAGAGGCAGAGAGTACAAATTTGCATATACAGCGAAGCCAGAAGATAATTCACACACACATACACACACACACCCCAAACCTGCTCCACATATTCAGAAAAATTTCCTTGTTCCTCAAATAAACAGATTTCTCCTGAGGCCTGGAGTGATTTTAAAAAGTAAGCTAAAAAGTAGTGCTGGAGCCATCAACTTATAAATGACAGAATCTCTCTGCTCTCCTGTGGAGAGAAGGGAGAAACCAAACTGGAAGGCATTTCTTTCCTTGGGTGTAAACTGGGGTGGGGGTGGGGGGATGGGACCTGATTGAAAAGTAGGAAGAAGAGGCAATTTATCTCCAGGGGAAGGGGGTGGGGAGGAGGAAGGAAACAGGCGTTAAAGGGATCAATTCTTTCCCAACTGGAGGCGGTTTGTAACATGAAACCCCAAGGAGACAGATCAATTTCCCACTCTGACATCCTTCCTTTTGGGGAAAGAAACAAAAGGTAGTCGCTATAAGCCCCCTACTACCAGAGAACCCAGGATTTCCGAGCCCCTCTCATTACATCCCACTAGACCTCTGTGTCTCCTTCCAAGAGCCTTTGCCTGGTCCGGCTTTCCTGCCCCCTTCTTTCAGCCCCCTTGCACCCCATTCCTCTCTCAGGGGCTCCTGGCTTTGATTTACTACCCTTGACCCCCAATTCTCGTCCTAGGGAATCCCACTATCCCAACTCCTCCCTCCCTTTCCTAATACTAGATCTTTCCTATCTTCCCAGAAAACTCAGGGAGTCCTGGACTCCCAAACCCCTTTAACCTGAACCAGTGAATTCAACCCACCCACCCCCAGCACACTTCTTCCCCTGCATCCTGAACTCACCACCCCCTTGCTGATCTTGTGGCCATTGGAGGATCTCACTCTGGTCCAGGGGATGCTCCAGAGGAAGAGAGAAACCAGGACCTCAGTCAGCAGCAGCATCTTGGCTGGGCTACGGCGCTCAGTGGTGCCTCCGGCCACAGCCTTGCCCCTATATAGAGCAGCTCCCCCCTCCCTTCCCTTCTTCCTGTCTCACTTCTCTCTGTCTCCTCCAGCTGGGTAAATCCATAGAGTAACACAGAAACACCAGGCTTCCTGGAGGGGAGAGAGATCTGCAGGGGGAAAGAGAAAGAGAAAGGATGGGAACTGTGACTTCCTGTAGTGGGGGAGCAGGGCCTAGTGGGGAGAGGAGGCAAAGTTGACAGCAAGCAGAAGCGCAGAGTTCAGTCTAACACCAAAAGCCACACAGCACCTTTTCTCAAGAGGCAGTGTGGCGTGGTGGTTAAGAGTGCCAGGCTAGGATCCGGGAGACCCAGGTTTGGATCCCCCACTTGTGCCCTGGAAGCTCGCTGGGTGACCTCGGGCCAGTTGCGCTCTCTCGGCCTAAAGTGGAGGAGAGGAGACGGATGGAAGCCACTTTGGGTCCCCATTGGGGAGGAAGGCAGGGTATAAGTGAATAAAATAAATAAAAGAAAAGAAAATTCAGTTGGTGAAGCTTGTCAAACACAGCCTGTTGGTTTTCTGCCTGTTGCACTTCTGTTAACTGCGAATGGCAGAAAAGGATAGCAATCTCACTGCAATCTCAGTCCTTAAACGCTACCATGGCCCAAGACATCCCCCCTTCACCCTGCACACTTTCCCTTTCGCTTTTTCACCAACACCCAAGAGTTTGGGAGAATGCCTTTGTCATTAGTTTGGGTAAAGGTTCCCTTGCTCGAAAGCCTGGGAGAATGCCTTTGTCGTATAGTTTGCGTAGTACTACATGCACTTATAAGGGCCAAGAAGCAACAGTTAGAAAGCGCTGTCCGAAGACGTTTCCGTGGTCATGTGGCCGGCATGACTAAACACCAAGGCGCTCGGAACGCTGTTACCTTCCCACCGAAGCGGTACCTATTTATCTCCTTGCAATTTCTTGCTTTCGAACTGCTAGGTTGGCAGGAACTGGAACTAGAGACGGGAGCTCACTCCGTCATGCGGCAACCCGGGTCTCGAACTGCTGAACTACTGACCTTCCACAGCCTGCAGTTCAGCGTCTTAACCACTTGAGCCACCGCAGCTCCTAAACTAAGCTAAACTAAACTAAGCTAGTTTGGGTAGGACTCAATAAAAAGTACTACATTCACTTTGGTTTTTGGATTTTACTAAAGGAGCATCTCTCTCTTATTGTTTTGGCTCTAATGGTATGTTGGTTAAGGCGGAGAGAAGCTAGGGCACCTGGGTTCCCGCTGCAGCTGGGGGTGGGGTGGGATATGGTTGGGGGAGAAGGGCGTTTTCTAGACTAGACCAGACCAACTGCCTCTCACCCTCCCCCCAAATTTCTCTTCCCTGCAGCCCAATTAACCTTGCTTCCTTTGGCGGAGGAAATTAACCTGTTTCCCGAAACCTTTGATCATCCCCCTTCGCCCACCTCCCTCCCAATCCCCATGTTTAATTTCCCTCTTCACACTTGGTCGCCTCCTGGTGAGGCTAAGAGTGGGAGGGAGCGGGCATTCCCCCTGTGGCTGTCAGCCCACACCCCAAAGGCTGAGTTTTAAGCCCAGCTGAGAAATTCCTTTTCAGTCCCAGGAGCTGGGTATCCCACATTAAACCATAGGTTTTGGTACTAGGCAAGAGGATGTTGGCATTATCAGCTGGCCGCTCTTTAAAACATCTTCCCACCAGACCTGTAGCCACGATTTTGTGGCTTGTGGGGCAAATTTCCCCCCAAGGGGACTGAAGTTCTCAGTGCAGACAGAAAAAAACAGAATTCTGAGGATTATGACTCAGCTACTCTTCTCTCTCTGAGTCTTCTCAAGCTGTCTACTGCTAGCATAGGTGTTCTTATGCCAGCAACCACCCTTAGCCTATTAACCGTTTAGCCAAAAGAAAGTCATTACCAGGATGGTTCTCTACATTGCAAGTTGTCAACCACTTTAGATGACAGTTCTTAGCTACTGCAGTTTAAACACTTCTGCCAGCCTAAGCAACAATTCTGATAACAAGCTGGCAGGTGGGGGTGATGACTTCTATAGTCAAGAAAGCTAACACTTAGGCAGAAAAACTCTCTTAAAGGAAACAAGTTTCTTGACACAGAGTTAGAAGGGATCCTAGAGGTCACCTACTCCAACCCCTTTGCTCGGTGCAGGAATTAGTCAACTACAGCACCCCACTCTGTTTAAAGCACACCTTTGTAAAAAAGTGTTAAAATGATTGGAAAAGCATTTATAGGATGAATTCTTGTGGTGCTGTGCCTTTAAGAAAGGAGGCAGAGCCCCCAAAAGCCCCACCCTAGTTACGGGCCTGCTTCCCACTCTCACCTGTCTGTTGCTTGTAACTTTATACATCACTTATGGAAGTACGCTGAATGCATCTGATGAAGTGAGCTCTGGAACAAATACTGCTGGACTTCTGCTTTAATACGCAATGCCGTCCACTCTAGAGACAGCTTCCCTGCATTGCACCATGTGGAGAGAGATCCCTGAGTAAAAAGTATTCCAGCATACTTTCTCAGTTACATGTGAACATGACACAGTAGTCTGGCTGAAGACAGGGATGTCTGGTTGCTCTCAGTATCTGGACATGCCTTTGACCCCAACTTAAAAATTCCTGGCTATGGGCCTGGGTAGGGTTTCGGGCTAGCACTCTGGTGGATCAGAACAGTGTCATCTAGACGACTTCTGGTTTCGGCGTTCGCCATGGCGTTCGCGTTTTCCTGGGGCTCTGGGAGACATGTGCCAGAGCCTGCGATTGGTAGGGGGCGTGGCTGTCCGCACCACCCCAGAGCCTTTGCGTTGGGCTCCCAGCCATGGGGTGCTAGAAAGCCCCTCCTCTGGTGACCCTGCTGGCAAAGGGGGGCTATTCCATGTCCCGAAGGTCCCTGGATGGGAACTAGAAGCGCACACCGGAGCAAGCGTTTGGTGGCCAAGCGAACTGAAAATTAAAAGAGGATACATCGTTGAAATGTGAGTCAAAGTTGAAGCAAGAAACACTGAGAATTAGCCGAAAACCTCCCCTTTGAAAGCGAGGGGGAGAGGGAACTTTCCCCCGATAAGAAAAAAACAAACAAACTTTGAGCTACGAATAAAAGGGGTGGGTGGGCTATTGAAGCAAGGTGGACTGACATAAAGAGCTTGTAAGAACTTACCAGGCTTTGCCAAGAGTTCGAGAGACTGTGATAACTTTTACAAAAAGTAACTCACAAACATGGCGCCTCCAAGGAGGGATGAGAAAGACAAACAAGCGAAACTTAAGCCACTGGCTGGAAATGCCAGCCCAGTGAGTTCTGTCCCTAGACAGGACACAACTACAGATCTTCAAAGGATGCTGAGTGAAGCGCTGCAACCTCTGCTGGAACAAGTTACAGCATTGCACCATAAACTTGATGCACAACAAACCCAATTAAATGAGATGGTAAAAAACCCAGAAAAAACGGAGCAAGAACTTAAAGAGGTGGATGCCAACACCAAGAAGCTTAAAAAACAACTGCAGGCGACGGAGAAAAAGAGACTAACTGACGAGTCTCATCTGTTACAACTACAAATGGAAAGGGCAAGCTATATCCTAATATTTCAAGGTGTTCCAGAAGAGAAGGGAGAGAATCTGAAGCAGATCATATGTGATGCTTTGGGACCCATGGCAGATGTTAAAATGGATATATTACAAAGCGAAATTGATACGATCTTTAGGTCATATTCAGAATTTACAAGAAAGAATAATCTTCCCGGGGAAGTTATGTCTTCTGGAGATCGTATCAATTGAAGGACATTCCATTTGAAATAAGAAGGAAAAGAAGGAAATTCAGAGACTTGGTATTATTTCTACAGAAGAACAACATCCCCTACAGATGGATCGTTCCCGAAGACATAATCTTCAAATTTATGGACAAGAAAGAAAAAATTGACTCTGTTGAAAAGGCACATGAGTTTTTACATCAATATAGTCGTCCAGCAGGAGTAGAAGAAGAGGAGGAAGAGGACAGCACCAAAGAAAGTGAAGAAGAGAGAGCAGTGGCATCTTCTGAAGAGAACTCAGATTCAGCATTGGGGGCGGCAGCCCCCAAAACAAGCTACTAGTTGAGAAAGAAAAAGGATAAAAAATGAATACTTATTGCACTCTGGAATTTCTTTAAAATTTCTATTTTTTGTAATCATTTCTTATTTTGCTCTTTAGGAAGTCAGACATGGTGGAGTTTTAATTTTTTTTCTGTTTAAATAGATTAGTACTCTAACTGTAATTTTGAGCTAAAAGCTAATTTTATAAGCATTATGTATGACCACCATCTCTTGGGTTTTTAGTGGGTTTCTCCCATAGTTTGCAGATCCCTTCCATATTTCCGTTGTAGTTTATAGAAAAAGCAATAAAAAATCCCCTACGGGGGGACAAAAAAAAAAAGAACAGTGTCATCTAGTCCAGCATCCTATCTCACACAGTGGCCAACCACGGGTAGGATCTCACCATTATTTTCTACTAAAAAAAATAAGAGGGTTCCCCTTTGACCACCCAAAAAGGTTATGGTGGGGAAAAAAGGACCTGTGAGTACAACAATCATGTGCAACAGGAGCCCTAGTAAGGAGGGAAACTGGGCAAGATTGAGTGGGAAAGATGGCTGGATCCAATCCCATGCTTCTAATAGCTGGGCTCAGCTCTTAAGTGTGGTGAAAACAGTAATGACTTCTAGCCTGTGCAAAGCGCATTTCCCGCACCAATGAGTCACCCCTGTCAGCCCCCTGCACACTTGAGGAGTTATGCAGCAGGGCTCCCAGGGCAGAGATCCCACACAGGCTTAGGATGAGAGCCAGCATGGTGCCCTGGTTAAGGCTGACACCTGGGGAACCCAGGTTCGAATCCCCCTTCTGCCATGGCCTTGGGCCAGCCATGTACTCTTTGCTGAACCTACTCCACAGGGTTGCTATGGGGATAAAACGGAAGAGAGAAAAATGATATAAGGCCCCGGTCACACAGGCCGGATTTCGACTGTGTGACTGAACAACAACAGCATGCACTTTGGGTTTTGGATTTTACTAAAGGAGCATCTCTCTCTTATTGTTTTGGCTCTAATGGTATGTTGGTTAAGGCGGAGAGAAGCTAGGGCACCTGGGTTCCCGCTGCAGCTGGGGGTGGGGTGGGATATGGTTGGGGGAGAAGGGCGTTTTCTAGACTAGACCAGACCAACTGCCTCTCACCCTCCCCCCAAATTTCTCTTCCCTGCAGCCCAATTAACCTTGCTTCCTTTGGCGGAGGAAATTAACCTGTTTCCCGAAACCTTTGATCATCCCCCTTCGCCCACCTCCCTCCCAATCCCCATGTTTAATTTCCCTCTTCACACTTGGTCGCCTCCTGGTGAGGCTAAGAGTGGGAGGGAGCGGGCATTCCCCCTGTGGCTGTCAGCCCACACCCCAAAGGCTGAGTTTTAAGCCCAGCTGAGAAATTCCTTTTCAGTCCCAGGAGCTGGGTATCCCACATTAAACCATAGGTTTTGGTACTAGGCAAGAGGATGTTGGCATTATCAGCTGGCCGCTCTTTAAAACATCTTCCCACCAGACCTGTAGCCACGATTTTGTGGCTTGTGGGGCAAATTTCCCCCCAAGGGGACTGAAGTTCTCAGTGCAGACAGAAAAAAACAGAATTCTGAGGATTATGACTCAGCTACTCTTCTCTCTCTGAGTCTTCTCAAGCTGTCTACTGCTAGCATAGATGTTCTTATGCCAGCAACCACCCTTAGCCTATTAACCGTTTAGCCAAAAGGAAGTCGTAACCAGGATAGATCTCTACATTGCAAGTTGTCAACCACTTTAGATGACAGTTCTTAGCTACTGCAGTTTAAACACTTCTGCCAGCCTAAGCAACAATTCTGATAACAAGCTGGCAGGTGGGGGTGATGACTTCTATAGTCAAGAAAGCTAACACTTAGGCAGAAAAACTCTCTTAAAGGAGACCAGTTTCTTGACACAGAGTTAGAAGGGATCCTAGAGGTCACCTACTCCAACCCCTTTGCTCGGTGCAGGAATTAGTCAACTACAGCACCCCACTCTGTTTAAAGCACACCTTTGTAAAAAAGTGTTAAAATGATTGGAAAAGCATTTATAGGATGAATTCTTGTGGTGCTGTGCCTTTAAGAAAGGAGGCAGAGCCCCCAAAAGCCCCACCCTAGTTACGGGCCTGCTTCCCACTCTCACCTGTCTGTTGCTTGTAACTTTATACATCACTTATGGAAGTACGCTGAATGCATCTGATGAAGTGAGCTCTGGAACAAATACTGCTGGACTTCTGCTTTAATACGCAATGTCGTCCACTCTAGAGACAGCTTCCCTGCATTGCACCAAGGGGAGAGAGATCCTTGAGTAAAAGGTATTCCAGCATACTTTCTGAGTTACATGTGAACATGACACAGTAGTCTGGCTGAAGACAGGGATGTCTGGTTGCTCTCAGTATCTGGACATGCCTTTGACCCCAACTTAAAAATTCCTGGCTATGGGCCTGGGTAGGGTTTCGGGCTAGCACTCTGGTGGATCAGAACAGTGTCATCTAGACGACTTCTGGTTTCGGCGTTCGCCATGGCGTTCGCGTTTTCCTGGGGCTCTGGGAGACATGTGCCAGAGCCTGCGATTGGTAGGGGGCGTGGCTGTCCGCACCACCCCAGAGCCTTTGCGTTGGGCTCCCAGCCATGGGGTGCTAGAAAGCCCCTCCTCTGGTGACCCTGCTGGCAAAGGGGGGCTATTCCATGTCCCGAAGGTCCCTGGATGGGAACTAGAAGCGCACACCGGAGCAAGCGTTTGGTGGCCAAGCGAACTGAAAATTAAAAGAGGATACATCGTTGAAATGTGAGTCAAAGTTGAAGCAAGAAACACTGAGAATTAGCCGAAAACCTCCCCTTTGAAAGCGAGGGGGAGAGGGAACTTTCCCCCGATAAGAAAAAAACAAACAAACTTTGAGCTACGAATAAAAGGGGTGGGTGGGCTATTGAAGCAAGGTGGACTGACATAAAGAGCTTGTAAGAACTTACCAGGCTTTGCCAAGAGTTCGAGAGACTGTGATAACTTTTACAAAAAGTAACTCACAAACATGGCGCCTCCAAGGAGGGATGAGAAAGACAAACAAGCGAAACTTAAGCCACTGGCTGGAAATGCCAGCCCAGTGAGTTCTGTCCCTAGACAGGACACAACTACAGATCTTCAAAGGATGCTGAGTGAAGCGCTGCAACCTCTGCTGGAACAAGTTACAGCATTGCACCATAAACTTGATGCACAACAAACCCAATTAAATGAGATGGTAAAAAACCCAGAAAAAACGGAGCAAGAACTTAAAGAGGTGGATGCCAACACCAAGAAGCTTAAAAAACAACTGCAGGCGACGGAGAAAAAGAGACTAACTGACGAGTCTCATCTGTTACAACTACAAATGGAAAGGGCAAGCTATATCCTAATATTTCAAGGTGTTCCAGAAGAGATCTACAAAAGAACAACATCCCCTACAGATGGATCGTTCCCGAAGGCATAATCTTCAAATTTATGGACAAGAAAGAAAAAATTGACTCTGTTGAAAAGGCACGTGAGTTTTTGCATCAATATAGTCGTCCAGCAGGAGTAGAAGAAGAGGAGGAAGACGACAGCACCAAAGAAAGTGAAGGAGAGCGGTGGCATCTTCTGAAGAGAACTCAGATTCAACATTGGGGGCGGCAGCCCCAAAAACAAGCTACCAGTTGAGAAAGAAAAAAGATAAAAAATGAATACTTATTGCACTCTGGAATTTCTTTAAAATTTCTATTTTTTGTAATCATTTCTTATTTTGCTCTTTAGGAAGTCAGACATGGTGGAGTTTTAAATTTTTTTCGGTTTAAATAGATTAGTAGATGACCACATTCAATGAACTCTGTAATTTTGAGCTAAAAGCTAATTTTATAAGCATTATGTATGACCACCATCTCTTGGGGTTTTTAGTGGGTTTTCATAGTTTATAGAAAAAGCAATTTAAAAAATCCCCTGGGGGGGGGGGCAAAAAAAAAAAGAACAGTGTCATCTAGTCCAGCATCCTATCTCACACAGTGGCCAACCACGGGTAGGATCTCACCATTATTTTCTACTAAAAAAATAAGAGGGTTCCCCTTTGACCACCCAAAAAGGTTATGGTGGGGAACAAAGGACCTGTGAGCAGTGTTCCCTCTAAGCTGTTAGTGTGAGCTAGCTCACAATTTTTTAGCCTCCAGCTCACACATTTTTGAATTAGCTCAGGAAGGGTGGCTCCAGAGCAAACTAATATGTGCAGTAGCCAAATCGCTGGCTCACAACTTTAATGCCAGTAGCTCACAAAGTAGAATTTTTGCTCACAAGACTCCACAGCTCAGAGGGAACATTGCCTGTGAGTACAACAATCATGTGCGACAGGAGCCCTAGTAAGGAGGGAAACTGGGCAAGATTGAGTGGAAAAGATGGCTGGATCCAATCCCATGCTTCTAATAGCTGGGCTCAGCTCTTAAGTGTGGTGAAAACAGTAATGACTTCTAGCCTGTGCAAAGCGCATTTCCCGCACCAATGAGTCACCCCTGTCAGCCCCCTGCACACTTGAGGAGTTACGCAGCAGGGCTCCCAGGGCAGAGATCCCACACAGGCTTAGGATGAGAGCCAGCATGGTGCCCTGGTTAAGACTGACACCTGGGAAACCCAGGTTCGAATCCCTCTTGGGCCAGCCATGTACTTTTTGCTGAACCTACTCCACAGGGTTGCTGTGGGGATAAAACGGAAGAGAGAAAAAGGATATAAGCCGCTTTGGGTTCCCCGTTGGGGAGAAAGGTGGGATATTAATAAAGGAAGTAAAGAAAGAACTGTTGCAGCCAGGCAGGGCCAAGGACAAGCGTCCAAATTGCTGCTGTTGAGTCACGAGCCCAAGAGGAGCCGGCCCAGGGTGTCTCGCAGTCTACAATTAAGCACGGCATAAAAATATATCCTGCCTCAGGCCCCGCGAGACAAACTGAGGCAAGCGACCCCTCCTCCCCTTTCTTCTCTTTCCCAAAAAAATCTCGGGACAAAGGCCTGATCTACATACCCAGAACTCGGAGGGGGCAGAGCGGGGGGATAGAATGGACCATTTCAGACGATAAGGGGTCGATTATATAGCTATTGAAAAAACTCCCTTGCATTACAAAGAACTCCCTGAAAGTGGAAAACCAGCACAGAAATAAACAGATTGCCGCCAAACTTGATACGAGAGTGTTTTCCTTGCAGGTGTTTTGTGTGTGTGGGAGGAGCATTTAAATGCAACGAAACACCCCTGCAGCCTGAAGTGAAACAGTCCAGGCGGTCACACTGGCATCTGCTGCATGACGTAAACTGGGCCTCCCATCAATCACTTCTTGGCCTTGATCATTTTATTACTTGGCATCCCTTGACTCACCAGGTTGCTACCTGCCAATCAGGGTGGTTCAGTGAGTCCTACAAGGGTGGTTTTTTTCCTCCACATGCTGGCAATGCTCGCTCGCTCAGGGGGGTGACTCAAGCTCTGTGGCTGCCTTGGGTAAAAATTAATTTTTGCTGCTCCCATCTTGTGTGCAGGGGCAGGGATTATACGAGCTCCTCAGAGGTTTTTCCCACATGCATACATGAATGGAGTGAGTGGGAGAAAGTGATGTGTGTGTATAGGGGGTGAGACCAATGCTCCCTTTAAGCTGTGGAGTCTTGTGAGCAAAAAGTCTGCTTTGTGAGCTACTGGCATTAAAGTTGTGAATGAGTGATTTGGCTGCTGCATCAATTAGTTTGCTCAGGAGCCCTCCTTCCTGAGCTGAGACAAAAATGTGTGAGCCGGAGGCTAAAAAACTGTGAGCTAGCTTATACTAACTCAGCTTAGAGGGAACACTGGGAGAGACCTGCTTGCTTCCAAACTATCAGGGCAGGCAATTTATCTCTAGGTGAGGGTCAGGGATAAAGCACATGCTTTGCATGCAGGAGGCCTGTTTCACTCTGGCATAAAAAATTGACCTCAGGTAATCAGGTGTTGGAACAAACACTCCTGGCTGCTGTAGGCCCTGGAGAACACTGAACTAGATGGGCAAATAAGGGCAGCTTCATATCCAGAGGTCATTTCGGGGGGGATCGCAGTTCCCCCGGGTGAGGTACGGGGGACGGGGCACATGACAAAGCCCCGCCCCCTGCTTCCGGCCGCCCCGCTTCCGGCCCTCATTCAGCCTGGAGGAGGCAGGAGAAGAGGGAGGGTAAGTTGCTTCCTCCCTGCCTCTCCCCACCCCTGCCTGCCTGGGGCCAGGAAGGGCCTTCACGGGGCTTTCTTGGCCTTGCAGGTCCACCACACTTCCGGTGATGTCAGGGGGTGTGGCATATGCTAATGAGTTATGCTAATGAGTTCCCCTAGCTCTTTTTCTATGAAACTACCCCTGTTCATATCATTGTTGTCCCCCGTTCCTGCATGTCAACTAAATCGCTCCCTCAAGGGTTTGCTAAAGAGTGGTCTCCGGTCATGATGTTTCAGACTTATTGGGCTGAGCCAGCCTTATGCTGTGCTCATTGGCAGAGCAATGGCAGTTTCTGGCCAGACAGAGGTAGTTTTTCCAAATGCACTGAGAGGACAAAGGCCTGAGGTGGGTGTGGCACAGCAGCCCCTCTACTGGTGTCAAGGAAGAAACCCAAGAGTGTGACTTTGTAGTTCAACCAAACAGGTCCTGCTTTCCACCCTGTGAACTGCCTCTTGGTCTCTGTTCTCTGTCAGAATTGCTTAGCCCAGGTGTCCCCGACAGGGTCACCGTGGGTGCCTGCCGACACTTTTCCGGATGCCTGCCAGGGGTCTTGTTGTAGAAAAAGAGCTGCCGGAGCTCATTAGCATAACTCATTAGCATAACTTATTTGCATATGCCACGCCCCCTGACATCACCGGAAGTGACAGAAGGCCACACCCCCTGACATCACCGGAAGTGTGTCAGAAGGCCCGGCTACTTACCCTCCTGCTTCATCCTCATTCCCAAACGGAATGAGGATCGAAGCAGAGGGCGGGGTAAAGAAGGGGGCGGGGCTTCACCACGTGACCGCCCCGCCCCCTAGAGGTTCTCTTCCGGAGCTCAGTACCTGAGAGCTCCCCCCCGACTAGAGCCCTGCCTGCCACTTTTAAAAAGTGGGCAGGGACAGGTGGGGCTTTTGCCCAGCAAGGCTTCTGATTGGCTGTTGGGTATTTGATTGGCTGCTCCCATTTTTAATATTGGTCCTTTCCGCATTTGCCTGCCATTCCGGATTTTCTCAGTGTTTGAGTCAAGGCAATTATAAGTCCAAGGCAAAACAGCATCCAAATAACCTGGGGAAACAGCAGGCTGAAACCATGCTGATCGTTCAAGAGAGGTAATGCAATGCAGAAGGGTGTTGGGGAGGGGACGGACTAAAAAGAAGGTTGAATTCGATTTTAGTGCAGAATTGCTTGGAGGACACCGTAGTGAACATAGATGAAAAGGAGCAGGGGTCATCTCCTGCGGGAGCGCACAGGAGCGGAGCTCTGGCAGTAAGGAGCCCAGGGGGTGGGCACTTGCAAGAAGCCCCGCCCCCTGCTCCCAGCAACCCTCGGTCAGGCCACGAGGAGCAAGAAGCAACCAGGTAAGTTGCAGAGCCCCTCCCCCTGGCCCACCTTCAGGTACAAGCTCTCCCTCCTGTGTGAGGGCAGATCTGCGCGTCCCCCACCCCATAGCTAGCAATCCAAAACAGTCCAGTGGCACCTTTAAGACCACGTTTTATTCAGGTACAAGCTCTCCCTCCTCTGTGAGGGCAGATCTGCATGTTCCCCCAGCCCCCAATAGCTAGCAATCCAAAACAGTCCAGTGGAGCCTGAGTGGTGGGTGTTGCCTTCGGACACACTTCCAGTTATGTCAGGGGTGTGTGTCATATGCAAATGAGTTATGCTAATGAGTTATGCTAATGAGCTCCGGCATCTCTTTTTCTACGAAGTGACCCCTGAAAAGGAGAGTGCAGAAAGGGCCGTTGTTGCTTTGGCAGCAGCTGTCACCGCAACACAAGGGTCTTTGCTGTATGATTGAAGGAAAGCTACTTTGTCTGGCTCCGACTCCCGTGGCAGCCATTTTGCAGCAGCCATTTTGTCACTGCACCCGCCACGCTGTCAGAATCCCACAGATGCCCAAGGTTGGGACCCACCCACCCTGCTTAGCCAGTTGGGTTGTCCAGCTGCTTTTCCTGGCAAGGCTTTAAGGGCACAACACATCTTCTTCTGGAGACGATGTGATGGGGGGGGGGGAGTGCCTGGCAATCATGCACCTGACTGCAGCCAAGGAATCCGGACAGAAACAAAGATGTCAGCCCTCTCTGCCTGGGCTTCCAAATTCACCTCACGTCGCTTCTGGAGAACCCAGGTGTCCTGTCGTGCCTCAGTGCTTTGTGCTCAGACCTTCCTTGGAATTAATTTCATGAAGTGAGGTAACCCTGTTGTGGGTTAATTTCCTTCCAGTAAAGCGGACTTGTTTGAAAACTGAAAGAAACGGTTGAAAACAGGATACGGGGGAGGAAAACCACAGCTGATTTCCTCATCACCTGAAAAGTCCTCCTGTTGGTCTGAGCTACCAGGGAAACAGGTGGGGGTTAAGCCCTACCACCAAACACAACTCTGGTTGCCATGTAAGCATGGTGGGGACATGAACATCTGAGGATGAGCAGACAGCAAAACTTCAAGAAATCAGTTGCTCCAACTCAGTGGTGGTGTTTTGGGTACTGTGCCATAGTGGAACACACAGAACATACATGCTCTCTGCCCCCACCCCATGAGTGAGAACATAATCTTTTGTTTCCAGTGGGCAGCTGTGTTGGGTATACAATAGGAGGGAAATGCTGATCGCCACTTTGGGGTCAGGAAGCAATTTTTCTCCAGGCCAGTTTGGCCAGGGATCCTGGAGGTTTTTTTGTCAACTTCTGGGCGTAGAATAGCAGTCACTGCAGGTATGGAGGGGGAGGTATTTGTGTATTTCCTGCATTGTGCAGGGGGTTGGACTAGGTGACCCTGGAGGTCCCTTCCAACTCTATGATTCTAAGATTCAGGTCCAGTAGCACCTTAAAGACCATTGCCGTGGTATAAGCTGCTTCTTTTTTTTAACCACAAATAGGCTGCAGTCACACATACACTAAATAATCCACTTTCAGTGCACTTTCCAACTGGATTTTTACTGTGTGAACTGGCAAACTCCAGTTGGAAAGTGCATTGAAAGTGGATTATTTAGTGTGTGTGACCGCAGCCATAGGCTACTTTTTCGTTTTACAAACGATGTCAAAAATGCTTTAGGCCCTGGTTTCAAAGCAGTGGTAGGAATTCTTTTAAAAAGTTGAAGTGTAGGCAAATGGCTAATCATGTTTAAACGTCCCACATCCACTGTTTTTGAAAAGTAATGTTATAACTGTAGCGATAGATACAGATATAGATATTATTTTAATTTTTAATGCAATACAGTGCTAAACAACATTCCAAAAGTCACAACATTTAAAGGAACACAAGTCTTGTACCTTAAAAATATCAACATTGATAACAGTAAAAACGATTGAAATCGTTCATTCTTAAATCTGGTATACAAGATTATTAATATTTGTTATACAAGATTATTAAAAACAATACTGTACATTTATATCGATTAGGAATAGCGAGTATAGGTGATTCGCATCCCATTGTGTAATCTTAGAAAGGGTGACCATTTCTTCCAATAAATTTGATTGGAAAAGATACAATCATGGCATATCCCGCCCACCCAGCGGTTCGAAAGCAATTAATATAAGCGAGTAGATGAATGGGTACCTGCCCTTAGGTGGCAGGGGGCACCCTCCCCGTATGGGTGTGTGTGGCAGGAGCAGTAGAAGCAACTGCAGCGGCGGCGGTGACAGTGGAAATTGCGGCGATGGAGTGGCGTATCATCGGAGCGGCAGAGCGAAGGCAAGCGGAGCGATGGAGGTGAAGACAGAGGCGGAGCCACAGAAGGACGTGGGGACGTGACGCAGCGGCAGCGGAGCCGTACAGACGTTAGCTGGGCTGTAAGTCGATACGACCCACATACCAGACGAGCCCGCCGAAAGAAAGAAAGAAGAAGCCGCCGGACCGGACGACCACCAGGAACCAAGCACTGACACCTGAAAGACCACCCGGGAAGAACAACCAAGAAAAACAGCGAGCCCTGCCACCTGGGTGCCGGTAGGCAGCCCCAACCCCTATAGACATGTGGCCTTAACTAGGGATAAATTTGGAACTTGTAAGCCGCTCAGAGACCCTTCGGGGTTGGAGCGGGGTAGAAATCGAAGAAATAAATAAATAAATATGAATATTTTTGGAACTCTTATCCATAAAGATATGCTCCCAAATTTTCCTGTACCATCAGTCTATTGTCGGAGCTGATGGATTCTTCCAATATAAAGCAATCAGTGACTTAGCTGTTGTGACCAAAACAGCTATGAGTTGTTTTCTTATCTTTGGGATATTCCAATTTTCCTAATAATATAAGCTTTTGAGAGTCAAAGCTCCCTTCCTCAGAATATCTGACCAAGGGAGCTTTGAGTCTCCAAAGCTGATGCCCTAGAAATCTTGGTGGTGGTCTTTAAGGTGCTCCTCGACTAGAGTCTTGCTCAACATAATCTTTATTGCACCGTGAACCTGAAGAGCTCAGCACTGTTTCTCTTGGGTTACATATCAGTAGCTCCAGCAAACACAAGTCTTGTGTCAACCTAAAGACTAACAGATTTATTGAGGCATAAGTATGCACAGATTTGAGCCACTTACTCAGAAAGTTTATGCCACAGTAAATTTGCTAGTCTTTTAATAAGGTGCCCTGAGACTCCTGTTTGTTTCTGCTGCACCCGCCTCACGCAGCTCTCTCTCTCTCTCTCTCTGGAATAGAAATGTATTTATATTCCAGAGTGGCTGCGGCGCATACTCTGGGTGCAGAAGGTCCCAAGTGCATCTCTGGTGAAAGAAAATACTTCTCTCTGTCTGGGACCCTGGAGAGCTGCTGCCATTCAAAGCTGCCAGTGTGGACCTTGATGGACCGATGGTCTGACTCGGTATAGGGCAGCTTCATATGTTCAAGCATTCAGGGGTCATTTCCTGCAGGAGCGCACAGGAGTGGAGCTCCGGCAGTAAAGAGCCCAGGGGGCGGGCACATGCAACAAGCCCCGCCCCCTATTCCCAGCAGCCCTCAGTTAGAGCAAGAAGCAGCCAGGTAAGTTGCAGAGCCCCCCCCCGACCCCCTGGTCCAAAACAGTCCAGTGGCACCTGAGCGGTGGGTGTTGCCTTCTGACACACTTCCAGTGATGTCAGTGGGTGTGTCATATGCAAATAAGTTACGCTAATGAGTTATGCTAATGAGCTCCTGCACCTCTTTTTCTACGAAATGACCCCTGCAAGCATTTGTTTCTTGCCTACCGAAAAAGAGGAGCCAGAGGAAGATCTGTTTGTGCAAATTAGACCACAAAAGAGCAAGAGGTCCAGCAGCACCTTAAAGACTACCAAAATATGTGGCAGGGGAGGAGCTTTCGTGAGGCACAAGTCACTTCTTCAGATACAGCAAAAATGTACAAGAGTGTATTATTCTTTCTGCGTGCGCATCTGTTGTTTGTGGCCTACAAGATTTTTTTAAGCACACTGTAATAACTGCGGTGGCTCAAGTGGTTAAGACACTGAACTGCAGGCTGTGGAAGGTCAGTAGTTCAGCAGTTCAAGACCCGGGTGCCGCAAGACGGGGTGAGCTCCCGTCTCTAGTTCCAGCTCTAGTTCCAGCTAGCAGTTCGAAAGCAAGAAATTGCAAGTAGATAAATAGGTACCACTTCGGTGGGAAGGTCACAGCGTTCCGTGCGCCTTGGTGTTTAGTCATGCCGGCCACATGACCACGGAAACGTCTTCGGACAGCGCTGGCTCTACGGCTTTGAAACAGAGATGAGCACCGCAACCCTAGAGTCGGATTCGACTGGCTTTCGAGCAAGGGAACCTTTACCTTTAATAACTCCCTGCACAGTTAGTGGTGGTAGAAGAAAGTGCCATTGAGTCACAGTTGAGACACTGTAGGGTTTCTAAGCCAAGAGGTGTTACAGAGAAGGTTTGCCATTGCCTGCCTCTGCAGAGAAACCCTGGACTTCCTTGGAGGTCTCCCATCCAAGTACTAACCAGGGCCGACCCTGCTTAGCTTCTGAGATCTGACAAGATCAGGCTAGCCTAGGCCATCCAGGACAGGGCTTCTGCCCAGTGACCTGGAGGAAACTATTGCGCCTCAAGTGGCTGTATACAACCCTGACCCGATCTTCACCACCTGCCAAACACAGTCTACTGTCTGTTTTAGGGCAGCAGTAGGAATGATATAGGAGCTGCGGTGGCTCAAGTGGTTAAGACGCTGAACTGCAGGCTGTGGAAGGTCGGTAGTTCAGCAGTTCGAGACCTGAGTGTGCTGCATGACGGAGTGAGCTCCCGTCTCTAGTTCCAGCTCCTGCCAACCTAGCAGTTCGAAAGCAAGAAATTGCAAGGAGATAAATAGGTACCACTTCGGTGGGAAGGTAACAGCGTTCCGTGCGCCTTGGTGTTTAGTCATGCCGGCTACATGACCACGGAAATGTCTTCGGACAGCGCCGGCTCTTCGGCTTTGAAACGGAGATGAGCACCGCAACCCTAGAGTCGGACTCGACTGGCTTTTGAGCAAGGGAACCTTTACCTTTACCTTTAGGAACGATATCCCCCTCCTCCCCATTCTTAAAAATGTACATTATTCCGTGGTTCTGATGAGAGGTTTTCACCTTTAGAGGCAACATCTGGGAGAACATTTTCCTATTAATTTGGTTTGTTTGACCCTCCTGTCAAATTTGGGGGAAGTGTTGGGTTTTTGGTAGTTCAGCAGTTTAAGACCCCGGTTGCCGCATGACAGAGTGAGCTCCCGTCTCTAGTTCCAGCTCCTGCCAACCTAGCAGTTCGAAAGCAAGAAATTGCAAGGAGATAAATAGGGACCACTTCAGTGGGAAGGTCACAGCGTTCCATGCGCCTTGGTGTTTAGTCATGCCAGCCACATGGCCACGGAAACGTCTTCGGACAGCGCTGGCTCTTCGGCTTTGAAACGGAGATGAGCACCGCAACCCGAGAGTCGAATTTGACTGGCTTTTGAGCAAGGGAACCTTTACCTTTTTACAATAGTGTATGCATTCTGGGTTACCAGATGACCAGCCCTCCCCATCCTGGGTGGAGGCTTGGTTGGAGCCTCCTCCACACATAAGGTTTCACCCACCCCATCTTGGCGTATTTTCAAGGAGGGGCTGTGGCTCAGTGGAAAAGCCTCTGCTTGGCATGCAGAAGGTTCCAGGGCCAATCCCTGGCATCTCCAGTTAAAACGGCCAGGTAGTGGGTGATGTGAAAGATCTACTGAGACCCAGGAGAGCTACTGCCGGTCTGAGTAGACGACACACCGACCCTGATGGGACTGATGGGCTGCTTCACAAGTTTACAATCTTTTGTGTCTGATGTGTGGAAAAAAAAGAGCAAGTTTTCCATAGGATGTGGATGCAAATTAATGTCTGCAGACCGAGGAGCCGTTAAAGGCATGCTTGCAATTACCCGTTGCAAAGTCGAAAGCCCTAGGCGCTCAATATTACTGAATACGGAATTGCTAGGTTTTAAATATGCCACAGATATGAGGAAAGCCCCTGACGCAGAAAACAAAGATGGCTTTTTACCAAAAACAGCAACAACTTGATCCTCAGACCTTAGCAGGTAATAATGTCATTTCCATCATGTTGTGAAAATCTCCCCTTGCTGATTGCTGCTGATCAGGCTCCTGTTAAGCAAAGGAACAGAGCAGGCATTGTTAATAGAGTCAGTTGACAACCCCAGGAGGAAGCGAAACGTGGTGTACGATCCCGGCCTCTGACTCTGCATTTAAAAAGCAGAGAGGCCTGTATGTGTCTTCTCCTCCTCACACCGCAGCACGTATTTCTCTTGGCGATATGCTCATTGACGTTCTGTCTTTCTTCCACATCTTCTCCCTAGAGGAAGAGGAATGGGAAGTCTGGAGCCCTGCATATTGATCAGGTATGTTTTGATGCGTGTGTTTAATACGTCTTGTCTGGTTAAAGCTTTAGTGGGTGGAACGAACGGGTGGGAGGTCCAGGAAATGGATAGCAGGGCTCATGTCTCCTCTAGGGGGCACTGTGCCATAGGGACTAGGGGAAGCGCATCTCAGGGTTCCATATATAACCCTCACCTGTTGTAATCGGAGACATTGAGCCAGGACTCCTGGGTTCTATCAGGCCCACGCATGGATGTGTACATGATAAGGTGGCATTTTAAGAATGCATGTTGTGGTCGCTTTTAAGTGACTCGTAATAACTGTAGTAAGATTTCGTCAAACGTTTACAAACATGCTTTTTTTAAAAAGAAAAGAAAAGAAGGTATTTGTACCTTTGATGTGTGTAACAATTATGCAGACCATATAACTGTTTAATAACAATATGTAGTGTGTAGAGCCAATAAGCTGACTAAAGACAGAGGTACACACGAGAAATATCCATATAGGGGGATTCCAGTGGGTTTTAGTTATTGAATTTTATTACGCTGTGATGCTGTGTGTTTGTACTTTTATTTATTTATTTTATTTTTGGGATTTATATCCCACCCTACCCAAGCGGCTCAGGGCGGCTAACAGGCGGCAATGCCGGATTAAAAGTAAAATACAGTAAAACATACAGTAAAACATTATTGCATACAATAAAAAGGTGCTCTACGAATCTCTAAAACTCCCCAAGATGGCGGCCAGCGTTATTAATAGCCTGAGCGCCAGGAACGATATTTCCCCATCTCTGCCGGGCAACATCTACCCCCCACTTTATTATAAGCCTCCTCAGGAATCAGTCTTTGGTTAAGGGTTGGGGGGGGGGAACTGTTCAAAAAAATAAATAAAAATATGTTTTGAGTCTGGAAAGGGGGGAGGAGGATACCCTCCACATGGTAAAGCCCTGTACGGCTTGGGTCCCAGCATACCTCAAGGACTCCTTTCTCCCATATGAGCCTACCCGTCCACTCTGGTCATCCGTGGAGGTCCTGCTTTGGGGGCTTCTGTCGGACAAGTAACATCCCGAGAAAGGGTCTTCTCAGTAGTGGCCTCAAAACTTTGGAACTCCCTCCCTGGGGAGATTAACCTGTCTCCCTCTATTGTTGTCTTCCACCAGCGGGCAAAGTCTTTTTTGTTTGGCATACCTCCAGTAACTGTTATTGGCCTTCCTTATATGTTTTTATTGAATTATATCACATATATTTTATATGCTTTTAGTATTGAAATGTTTTGATGTTTGCTGCCTTGGAGACCCTATTTAGATGGAAAAGCGGCACAAAAATGTTTTAAACAAATAAAGTAAATGAAACCCTCACACCCCACAGACGGAGGCCTCTGTACAATAAATGTTTTGTGTAATAAAATGTTTCTGCATTTGCCTGTCATGTAGTCCGTGCGTCTTCCCTAAAAGCTGTGGATTTATTGCAGCCATAGAGTGATTTCCCAGCATTCAAGCTTGCATATTCATTGTGATTGCTATGGGGAGTGTAGTTCTGTGGAATTCACAGGCATGTTTTGAAAAATTTAAAGAGATATAATCAGGAAAATGCCCCCCATTCCCTCTGCCCATGCCCGGTTTGCAAATAGCTTTTATTTTTAATTCACTCAGTAAATTCTTGGAAGGCTCTGTGCCTTCCACTTATGTGCCTTCCACTTATGTGGTATTTTAACCTGCCCTAATTCTTAAAGCCTTGTTTTAGGGGAAGGGAAGATTGGGGCCAGGGTTGCTGGGAAGAGAATGAAATCTACTGGACTCGAGAACTGGAGTGGCATCGCTGTCTGTCTGGTGCACATTTTTATCCCGTCCTTCTTCCAAGAGCTCTGGATGGTCCACATGGTTTCCCTCATTTTATCCTTACAACAACCCAGTGAAGGATTTTAGTATTGAAATGTTTGTTACTTGGCGAAGAGTGTGAGTTACTTGGCAGTGTGGGCATTGGAACCCAGGTCTCCTAGATCCCGATCGAACACTGTAATCAGTACAGTATACTCGTGTGAGCGCTGAGCAGCGGGTTCAAATCCTAGCCCAGCCCCCAGATTCATAGACAAACCCTGACTGCTCTCCTTCCAACTGTAATATGGAGCAAATCATCGTGGCCAGCCTTTCAGGGCTGCTATGCTGATTAAACCAATGCGAAAGGAAAAGCGTTGTACCCTTAAACACGGCCGCTACTAATAATAGGAGCCAGTTGGCTGTGTGCATAAAGGGGAGTGGAAGAACTGAGAAGTTAGACATTTCCTGGGAGGGAAGGAGGGAGGGAACTGGAAGGGCAGGTGAGGGAGTGAACAAGGGAGGAGCCGCCAGGAGACCGCAGAATCCACCTGTCACACAGCCTGCGAGGGCAGAGGCAGGAAGTAGGAGATAAACAGCAAAACCCAACTGGAAAAAAAGAAGCGGCAGGGAGCCCAGGAGTCTGGGACAACATCGCCTTCCCTGGATCTTAAGAGTCGAGAGTGTATCCAACCTGGATGGTACTGCTGGCTTGCTCTCTCTTTGCAGAAGATATCGGCCCTCGGGGAAGTAGATCCCAGCTGTCTCCCCACCACCACCACTTCAACCCTCTAGGAACCGCAGCCGTGCTGTGAGCCTGAACACCCTAGCTCCCAGGTTATCCCAAGTCTAACCTGTTGGGCACCTCTCTGTCCTCCGAGTCGGGGCCTCCCTGCCCTTCGGTATCCCCCCCCCAGCAAGCAATCCCATGTCAACCACCACGGCTTCCTCTATGTACCCTGAGGAGGAAGCTCGTCGGACTCCTTTCCCTCTGACCCCGCCTGTTCTCGGGGACGAGTTCTACCCCTTTGGGGGCGAACGTCGACAGTCTTTTGTGGGCGATGTGGCTGCTAGGGATGCAGACCCCGAAGACGCAGATCTGAGGGTTTTGCTTCAGAGGAAGGAGCAGGATCTGATGCTGGCGGCCGAACTGGGAAAGATGCTACTGGAACGGAACGAGGAACTGGGTCGGCGCTATGAGGAGCTGGCCAAGGAGCACACCGAGGCCATGGAGGTGAGAGGCGTAGTGGGTAGCATGGGGTACAGGGAGTGTCGGCCCAGGAGGACCCCTGGGTACAGGCCTTTGCCCACCATGAAGGCCAGGGGGGCTCATTCAGCCAGTTTGGTGTCGTCGTTAAGAGCGCGGACTCTAATCTGGGAGGACCGGGTTTGATTCCCCACTCCTCCACTTGCAGCTGCTGGATGGCCTTGGGCCAGCCGTAGTTCTGATAAGAGCTGTTCTTGAGAAAGAGCAGTTTCTGTCAAGAGCTCTCTCAGCCCCACCTACTCACAGGGTGTCTGTTGTGGGGAGGGGAAGGGGAAGGAGTTTGTAAGCCGCTCTGAGACTCCTTCGGGTAGTGAAGGGTGGGTTATAAATCCAATCTCTCCTCTTCTTCTCTGTTCTCTCTTAGCTTAACCTCGCTCACAGGGTGGCTGTGAGGACGAAATGGGATAACTTCTGCCTGTGCCACCCGGCATTTCTTGGAAGGAAGGTGGGGTGCAAATGGGTCAAGGAGAGCTGGCTCACAGCGTCTGTTGAAAGCAGTTTCCGTGGTGATCTTGCCGAGGCCCACCCTCTTTCCAAAGAAATCCTGAAAGGCACAGCCCCTCCCGCCCCCAGAGTTCTAACCTACTAAACCACCCCCGGACTCCCAAGAGATCCAGACTTCTACTGCGTCACACGTTATGTGTTTCCTCCACGGAAAGTGCTTCCAGATAGGGACCGTCACATCCCCTGTGTGTGGACTGTGACGGGTGTCGATGATCCCCTCAGGTGTAGAATCCCTGAAAGAGGCTGGGACCGCATGCCGTTCCCTAGGCCAAAGCGGTTGAGAAAACGTGTTAACTAGGGTTGCCAACCTCCAGGTGGGGCCTGGGGATCCCCCGCTTTCACAACTGATCTCCAGCTGGCAGAGATCAGCTCCCCTGGAGAAAATGGCTGCTTTGAAGGGTGGACTCTGTGGCATTGTACCGTGCCGAGGCCCCTCCCCTTCCCAAACCCCGCCTTCTCCCGGATCCACCCCCAAGGTCTCCAGGTATTTTCCAACCCAGACCTGGCAACCCAAGTGTCAACGTGTGAAGCAATCTGATCCCCTTGGCTCGAACCTGCCAAAGCCTTGTGTATTTCTCTGGGGGGTGTGTGTGTGTCTGGCTTCCATCCCTTCCGTCCTCATTTCCCACAACACCCACCTTGTGAGAAACCTTCTTCCCCAGCCCTGACTTTGCTCTAACCGGCTCCCCTCTCAAATAACCCCCAAAGGCCCTGACCCAAAGTGCAGTTGGCAACGGCAACCTGCGGAGATGATACTTGTGGCGACTGGTTGAACGGGTCTGGCATAGAGGAGGTCACCGCTGAGGTGTGGTGGAAGTGCTGCAGAGTGGGTATAATTACGGAGGAAGAACAGAGAGCGACAAAATGGAACAGAAAAGGGCCCGGGCTGAGTCACCCCCAGGGAACCTCACCCACCTGCCGTTCTCTTCCGAGACCCAAATACTTCTCTTGCTTACAGATACTGGGCTTGGTGCCAGAGGGCTGCTGTTTGTTTGGGGGGGAGGGCTGAATGGATTAGAGCCGGCAAGGGAGCCAGGAAATCAGAACACGATGGCATTGCTCCAGAGTGACGCTAAAATGGTTGCCAGCCCCGTTTCCCGGTGGCTCTTAATTCGTCCCTGTCTTTGGAACAGCTGTCCCATCCAGGGTGTGTCCAAGAGGAATGGAATCCAGAGACTTTCCCCCTCTTGGGTGTGTTGGTTTCACTACAGCCAGGGGCACAGCGTTGGGGAAGCTCCGCAGCACCTTCACTGCAAAATTTTTGAGCAAGCCTGACTGGTTCCGGCAAAGGGGTGTGTGTGCGGGGCTTAATCAGAGCTGGGCTTTGCTGTACAAGGATGTACGAATTGTCTTGCCTTGCCCTGCTGGATGGACCGAGATTGGGCAGCAACCTTTTGTAGTTAGACAACGTACGTCAAAGAAACAACGTATGTCAAAATTCAATACAAGGGAACAAAGAGCTGGTATAAGCAAGTCCATTTAAGAATTGAAAACATGCATCATTACATTACCCATAATTGACATGTTGGATAATAACCCATAAAGCTTCCGCAGCCCAAACACTGGCTGTTGAGAGTAATTTATTAAGAAGAAAGAAGAGATTGGATTTATACCCCATCCTTCACGTGGAGTCTCAGAGTGGTTTACAATCTCCTTTCCCTTCCCCTCCCCACAACAGACACCCTGTGAGGTAGGTGGGGCTGAGAGAGCTCTTTCGAGAACTGCTCATGAGAGAACAGCTCTGAGAGAACCATGACTGTCCCAAGGTCACTCCAGCAGCTCCATGTGGAGGAGTGGGGAATCAAACTCGGTTCTCCCAGATTAGAGTCCACGCTCCTAACCACTACACCAGACTGGCTCTCAAGTGGCACGTGCGAGGTCTCACAATAAATATATGCAGGATCACCCTGTGTGGTTGTGTTAGTGTGCTGGCATAAATATGTGCATGGTTCACGCTTGGATGACTGGCAGCTGGTCTCCTCTGTCATTTCCGTTCCTGTAAAGCATCTTTAAAGTTCTATAAAAACTGCTGCCTGCATTCCCTTTGGTGGTGGGAAGTACCATCGTGTCACAGGCGGCTTACGGCAACCCCGTAGGGTTTTCAAAGAGACGAACAGAAGCGGTTTGCCTTGGCCGGCCTCTGCGGACTTCCTTAGTGGTCTCCCATCCAAATACGAACAAGGGCTGATTCTGCTTAGCTTCTGGGATCTGATGAGACCGGACTAACTTGGGTCATCCACATACTAGTTATTGTAGCCTCCCAGCCAATGCTCCCTCTAAACTGTGGGGTCTTGTGAGCAACAATTCTACTTTGTGAGCTACCGGCATTAAAGTTGTGAGCGAGCGATTTGGCTGCTGCATCAGTTAGTTTGCTCTGGAGCCAATTTCCCGCACTAAGACAAAAATGTGTGAGCCGGAGGCTAAAAAACCGTGCGCTAACTCACACTAACTCAGCTTAGAGGGAACACTGCTCCCAACTACCCCTCCAATGTACCTTTTTCTTTTTTTCCAAAGAGACCTATCTGGATCTATACTGAGACACATTTGGCCCTGGAGCCATCGTCTGCAGACGTCTGGTCTAGTCAAACAGCCGTTCCTGGGATCCCACTGATAGACCAGGAACCTGAGGCCCCCCCCCCCCGTTGTTTATCTCCAGTATCTGCTATTTAAAGATACGCTACCTCTGTACGTGGCGGTTTGCATTTGGGATTAGGGTCCAGGGTCAGAGGATATGGATTCTAGACAGACCTGAATCCCACCAACCATCTTTAAAACGTTAATGTGCAGAAATTAAGGGTGGACCCCTCACAACAGCCTTCAGCTGCTGCAAGAATATACTGCGGAGGTATAAGATTTCTGTGCAGCCAGTTGAAAGTTTGGATCACCAGGTAAATCACGTTCAAGAGATTAGCTAAGGGTGCGGAGAAGCAAGCAGAGGAGAAAATCAGCCTGGGGTAAATCTTTGCCATTGGAATCAAGAGACCTTACTGAAGACAGGCCTTGGAGTTTCCATTTCCTTTCCCCTCAGCCCTTCGTTTCTAGAACGTTCCCTCTGAGATCCGTGAGAGTCTGTTACAGGGAAAACTGGGTCTAATCCAGCATTCACTGGAGGCATCCACTCAATTTAGAATTGCTAGCTCCGGGATGGGAAATACCAGGAGTTTTTGAGGGTGCAGCCAGGGGAGGGCAGAATTTGAGGAGGAGAAGGGACCTCAGCAGGGTATAATGCCGTAGAGCTGACCCTCCAAAGTAGCCATTTTCTCAAGGAGAACCGATCTTGGTCGTCTGGAGATCAACCTGTAATAGCGGGAGATCTCCAGGTGCCCCCTGGAGACTGGCAACTCTGCCTCAGTGTTGGGGGCACACTTTCTTTGTCCTGCATTCATCCACGGAGCATGCTTTCTCCCTTACTGGAGGATCAACAATCGCAATCCTTTCATTCCCAGGCTGTGTCTTTTGGTCTCGAAGGACAGCTCCTTCCCTAGCCTCTGCCTGAGCTGGCTGTGAGCCTCTGACGTCTGGGCTTAGTTAGCCGCCATCTGCTTCTGGCCTTCCCTGCCTTTGGAGCCTCTCTCCCTCTCTCTGCCAGGTCAGACCATCATGACTCAAGTCCGGTAGTCTTGGCCTACTACAATAATAATTCCAGAGAAGTAGCCATGCTCATCTGCTGAATCAGAAATAAACAGGAGTCTTGTGGTCCCTTCAAGACTAACAGAGCTTTATCCGTGCAGAATCTTTTGTGGACCGGAACTTCTGAGTCCGTGAAAGCTGATACTGGAACAAGGTGTTGTTAGTCTTGAATGTGCCACAAGACTCCTGTTTTAGTTGAGCCCACCGTGTTTCTTCTGGTCAGTAAAGACACAGTTTATTGCTAAAATTTCCCTAAAACTCCTGTACTGACTCGCTTCTGGCAAAAAGTGGGACATGGGAATGGCAAGGAATGGCACCCTTCTCTCACAGACTCTCTCACGAGGGCCATGTCCAAGGGTGCCAAGCTTGGGGGGGACGGGAGGGACACAGACGATCCAGTGCCCATTGTCCCCGGGATAAATTGGGCTTGAACTCGTTTCCTGTGGCTTCTTCAGGGTTCAGGGGGAAAGGGCTGTCGTGAATGGAACTAGGCAGAAGAGGGTTTTCATACAGAGAACAGGGCTGTAGTTTATTGCGCCGCTCCCTGTATGCATTATCCTACCCAGTTTGTAGTACATCAGTTTTAAATTGTTGTCATCCAGCGGTGCATCGTTTGCAGCATGTCTTACACTGTTTATTTCATCATTATGTTTTCGAAGGCTTTCACGGCCAGAGTTCATTAGTTGTTGTAGATTCTCCAGGCTGTATGGTCGTGGTCTTGGCATTGTAGGACCTGAGGTTTCGCCAGCAGCTGTGACTGGCATCCTCAGGGGTATAACACAGAAAGATGGAGTACTCTCTGTGTCAAGGTGAGAAGAAAAATGGTAGGCAGGTAATTTATATCTACTCGGGAAGGTGGGGTAGGGCTGAGTCATTATCTTGTAGGCGTTCCCCAGGCTGTGACATGCTAATGGAGGAGCTTTCCTGAGGTTCTTTTGCATATGGATAGGCTGTTGGAATTCTAATCTTATCTGTAGTGCTGTTGTAAGACATAGAGCATTTTGTGCTTTTCAGGACAGGAAACCATGCCCTATTTATTTATTTTTAAACTCTCTTCTTTCCTGTTGAAATTGTGCTTATGTTCGTGAATTTCAGTGGTTTCCCTGTGTAATCTGACATGGCAATGGGATGTGTTGTCTGTTAGATCGCGCTAACAAGGACTCGTAGAGTGATTCAGCAAGTGATTCAGCTTTATTTAGAAGTAACGAACAAGCACTAACTCAGTAAGAAACCAGAACAGAAAACAGTGGGAGCTTATGCTCCTTTTAAACATAACCGGGCTAATGTAGCCACGCCTAGCAGCGCCTTGTTAATCGTACATTTGTAATCGGCGCATAGTCGTATGGACCCATCTGATTTGACAGGGGTTACGATCGGGGTCTCCCATTTGCTGTATGGTACTGGCTCTAAAACCCCTTGCTCAACTAGTTTGTCAATCTCTTTTTCCACCTTATGTTTGAGAGACACAGGTACTTTCCGATACTTCAACCTAATAGGTTTGACTGACGGATCTAAGTCAAACGCAACCGGGGGGCCCTTGTACCTCCCCAACCCTTCGGCAAATACATCAGGGAACAGGTCGTACAGCATGCCCCATTTATTTTCAGACATCCTGTTAATCCCAGAAATACCAATGCCCAATGGCTCAAACCAATCTAACCCTAGCAGGTTAACCCGGTCTCCCTCTGCAATCAGGAATGACAGTTTAACACATTTCCCCTTATACTCAACAGTAACAGAGTCCCGTCCGGCCAAGGGAATTCGGTTGCCCTGGAAGTCGGACACTCTGGTTCCCGCAGGCTGGAGCCGCCGCCGGCTTCGGTTCGGGAACAACTGGCGCCAGGACGCGGCAGAAATCACCGTCACGGACGATCCTGAGTCCACCTCCATTGTACAGGGTCGGCCGTCGAGGAGTGGAGTCACGGTGATCTTGCCCTGGCTGCTGGTGCGATTTACGGCCGATGCGCTCGACAAGGTCGCCGTCAACTGGCAGCTTGCTTCCGATGCTGAGGAACGGGTCTTGCCTTGGGTGCTGACTGGAGTGCCCCTCTGCGCTGACCGGTTGTTAGTTGAGGGATCCTTCTTTGCTGATCTGCAGACTCTGGCCAGATGACCACGCCGCCCACACGCTCTGCAGTCGACATCACGAGCCCAACAGGAGTCGCGCTGGTGTTTCCCGCCACAACCGGAGCAAGGCTTGACGTTGGTAGTCTTCGCTGGGGTCCGCTTGCCTCGAACCGCGTTGACGTCATCATCCGCGTCTTCGCCCTCGCTGTCTCGTTGAGCGTGTATACTGGGCTCTGCCACCCGCTGGCGGACCTCCTTCGTGGACTTCTCCGCTGCTTCCGCGGCCACGGCCTCTTCGTAGGCCACTGCCCAGGTCAGGGTGGTGCGGGCGAACAGCCTCTGTTGCAGCCTTTCATCTTTGAGACCGCAGACGAGACGGTCTCTGAGGGCTTCCTCCACGTTGTGGAAATTACATGGCCGTGCGGCTTTGCGAAGGGCCGCCACGAAATCTGCGATGGTCTCGCCTCCGGCCTGGTTCCGCTTGTAAAAAGCGTGCCGGCAGGCGATCTCCGACGGTTGTGGAGAATAGTGAGCCTTAAGCTTCTCCGTGATGTCAGCGTAGGTGACAGTCTTTATATCAGTTGGGGCCACCAACGACCTGGCTATGTCGAAGGTCCCCTTCCCGCAGGAACTCAGGAGGCATGCTCGTTTCTTCGCCTCATCGGTGATGTCGTGGGTCTCCAGATGGAACTCGAACCTGGACAGGTAGGAGTCCCAGTCTTCTGAGGAGGGTTCGAAGCACTCGAACTTCTGGCTTCCAGCCATCGTGGGAGACTTGGGCACCGGAGCTGGTGGCGCCTCCGCCGGATCGGCTGCTGTGCTCTGCTCGCTTTCTTCCGAGTCCGAAGTGTGGATGTCCGCAGGGCTGCCTACCTGCTCTAACATCCCACCTTCGTCGCCAATTGTTAGATCGCGCTAACAAAGGACTCTTAGAGTGATTCAGCAAGTGATTCAGCTTTATTGGAAGTAACGAGCAAGCACTAACTCAGTAAGAAACCAGAACAGAAAACAGTGGGAGCTTATGCTCCTTTTAAACATAACCGGGCTAATGTAGCCACGCCTATTTACAAATAACAACCAATGAGATTGCTAGAATAAAGACCAATGGGGATCTTTCCCTCCTAGGGAATGGTATCGTTCTGATTGGTCGCTGTTACGAAACGACCAATAGGAAGTTCGCTCAGAGGAGCCCTGGTCTGGCTCGAAGCTTAACATGGGAGTCCTATGAGGTGATTCATGTAATCATTTCAATACATTACATTGTCCTCCAGCCTTTCAGTGTCTTGGAATAAGATACTGTGTCCTGTTTGAGTTAGGCGATGTTCAGCCACTGCTGATTTTTCATTGGTTCTAATTTTGTCATGTGCTTTGAGTGCCAATGAGAAAGGCAGACTATAAGTACAGTAAAGAGACAGGTTCTCTGGCATGAAGCCGGTGTGAATTTGTGTGGGGCTTGCTTCCCCCCTCCCTCTTTTCATACCCACTTCTGCTAGGATTGCCAACCTCCTAGGGTTGCCAGGTCTTCCCCAGCCACTGGCAGGGGACGGAGGGGCAGGACTGCCAGATCCAGGTTGGGAAACTTCTGGAGATTTGGAGGTGGAGCCTGTGGAGGGCAGGGACATCAGTGGGATACAATGCCACAGAGTCCCCCCTCCAGAGCATCCATTTTCTCCAGGGGGAACTGACCTCTGTAGTCTGGAGATAAGCTGTAATTTTCCAGGGGAGTCCCCAAGTCCCACTTGGAAACTGGCATCCCTACAAACTCCAAGTGAGGCCTGGAGATCTTCTGGAGCCAGTTTGGTGTAGTGGTTAAGTGCGTGGACTCTAATCTGGGAGAACCGGGTTTGATTCCCGCACTCCTCCACTTGCAGCAGCTGGATGACCTTGGGCAAGCCATAGTTCTATCAGACCTGTCCTTAGAAGAGCAGTTTCTCTCAGAGCTCTCTCAGCCCCACCTACCTCACAGGGTGTCTCTTGTGGGGAGGGGGAAGGGAAAGGAGTTTGTAAGCCGCTCTGAGTCTCCGAGTGAAGGGCGGAGTATAACTCCAATCTCCTCCTCCTTCTCCTTCTGTTTTTACAGCTCAATCTCCAGACTACAGAGTTCTGTTCCCCTGCAGGAAACAGCTGCTTTGGAGGGTGGGCTCTCCGGCATTGTACCATGCTGAGGTCCATCCCATCCCCAAACCCCACCCTCTCCAGGCTCCATGCCCCAAATCTCTAGGTATTTCCCAATCCAGAGCTGGCAGGCCTAGGTCTTCTGCAATGCCTCCCCGATCCTTCCATGGGGCCCCTGGCCTGCCCGCCTCAGAGTCGCGGGGGGGGGGTCACTCTCCAGGCCTTCCCTCTGTAGCCATGCATGAAGAGGTTTTGGCTGTAGTGGCTGTGGCCAACTCTGAAGCCAGCCGGAACTCCGTTCCTGTGCGTTCCTGCCCAAAAATAGCCCTGGTTGAAACTAAACAGCAGTCAAGGGACTTTCAACGCTGGGCCTGCAAGACTGAACTCCTCGTAGGCAGCTTCCTTAAACTCCAGATACGTCACACCCACCAACACACCACATACCTGCTGTCTCCATCACTATTAAACCAGGCTGGTATTTCTAATCCATTGGCAATTCCCACTTCTGGGCTGCTGCCTTAGAAGACAGAACTGTCGGGTTTTTCTCTGGGGGGGACGCATAGCAACGTCCTTAGGGGTGACTTTTGCTTGCGTGCGTCTCTGCAGCACAGTTTATGCCATAAGCTGTTCATCAGGTGTCCTTTCCTTTGCTGTGACTCAGATTTCTCCTTTGCGGCCTTCCTCCCCTTCTTCTGGGCTGCCCTTGCCGCTTCAGGGTTCTCCAAACACCTGAGCGGAGTCTCCCTCAGCCTCAGCCTCCTCCCATTCTGTCTGGCTGCTGGTGTGGTAGACAGGGAGAATTTCCCCAGTTCCTCCATGCTTAAATTCTCACCTCTGAGTTCCTTCTGTTCACAATGGTAAGTTGATTTGAGCCCGCTTTGCAGGGAGGGCGCCAGGTAGTATAAAAGTTTAATAATAATAATTGTATTCAAGACTTACACTGCCACGGTTTAGCTTTGCTTCAGCTAAATAACACTTGAAACAAAACTTCAGTGCTTACGGTATGAGAGAATCCCCCCCTTCAGTCTGTCTAGGTGCATAATTATTTGTATCCCACCAGTAATATCACCAGATTTCACAGAATGGGAGATCCACACACTCAGGCCTGTGTGCGAGAACGGTGCCACACAGGCTGAGATCTCCCAGGTTGCCAGACCAGTTTAAGAGCACCTGTTTCCCTCTTGTCACCCCGCCCCCCAAGGTCTCTAACCCCTCCTCAGTGGTGAAGTTGCATTTTAAGCTTAGGCATAGAAGAGGGAGCAAATCTGGTGAGCCAGTTTGGTGTAGTGATTAAGAGCACAAACTCTAATCTGGGAGAACCGGGTTTGATTCCCCACTCTTCCACATGCAGCTGCTGGTGTGACCTTGGGTCAGTCATAAGTCCTTTCTAGAGATGTGAAGGCCCGGAAAAAAACTGGAAAAAATTCTGAAAAAAACCGTCCCCCGTCCCCCCACCCCGTTTTTTCCCCTGAAGCCCTTTTTGGTTTTTTTGGAAAAATTGGAAAAATTGAAAAAAGAAAAGGAAAAAAAATTGATTATGGAACATTTTATTTTAGGGGTGAGGGGGTCAGTAGCAGCCTCCAGTTGCAAATATAAGAACTGGGTGTTGAGCAGATGCCAAATGGAACCTGCAAGTCCCTGGAAAGGCTGAGAATAGGGGGGGAAATTATACTAACAATACTGCAGATTAATTTTATATAATGGCCCAGGTAAGAGTCAGTGGAAGCCAAAATGGGTAATATTACCTAGTGGCAGTGGGAAGAAACCCCATGAGTCTTTTTTCCTGGTCCCCTTCTTCCACCTGAAAAATTCTTTTTATTGGCTACATTCAGCCCAAATATTTGCAGTTGGAGGCTGCTGTTTTCCCCACCCCACCACCATCACCTTCTCAGAAGACTAAAAGAGCAACTGGTGCCCTCTCTGCCAAGCACCCACATCTGTTCAAATCTATCCAGCATTCTACACAGGATACGCACACGATACCGTAACATTGGGGCCTGAAAGCATCTTGTCCCCAACCCCTTTTTGTTCCTGTAACCTTTTATTGTGACCAACCAAAGTATGACATGGTTTTTAAATACACAAATCCACCCAACTGGGCATAAACAAACCGCAAATCCTGAAGTTTGTGCTCGAAGCAGACAACGGAAATGTCAGGATGGCATACACCAGAGTTTCCACCACAGCTAGTGAAGCAGGCATGAGGCTCAGAGACAGCAAATTCCTCTAAGGTCACCTAACAAATGATGCAGGATTTGAACCAGAGACTTCCTGGCTCACAGTCTGTTCTTTGAATAATGATATGGCGTCGGCTTCTCCTTATCTCGCCCTCACCATTTTCTCTCTTTGGCCCTCCCAGCGCCTTGAACAAGAGAAGCACGAACTCCGCCGGCGTCTTGAATCAGGCCAGGCCGAGTTCGAGATTCGCGT
Source organism: Gekko japonicus (assembly GCF_001447785.1). Taxonomy (NCBI): domain Eukaryota; kingdom Metazoa; phylum Chordata; class Lepidosauria; order Squamata; family Gekkonidae; genus Gekko; species Gekko japonicus. The sequence continues at coordinate 14,670 of NW_015162558.1, read as the reverse complement.
GACAGAACTGGAGAATGACTTGACAGCTGCCCGAGCCCAGCTGGGACAGCAGCGTCTGGAGCAGCAAGACACCAGCCGCGAGAGCTCGCAGGCCGTCCTGGACATGTCGGAACAGAACCAGCGCCTGGTGGATCAGCTCAGCCAGGTGAGATGGGGTCAGTCAGTTAAGAGAAGCGGGAGGGCCAGGAGGTTTGCCAGGAAGGCTAACGCTGCCTTCTAATCGATGCACAGTGAGCAGACATTCAACAGGTGAAGCTTTATTTACAACTGCCCTCTCGGGCCTGGGAAATGCTTCACCGGCTGACTTCCCGCCTGTCACACAGCTGATAGAGAGTTAAGGACTCTTTCCGGATAACAGGGTGGGAGATCAGTTTGTGGCTGCAGTTCGTGAGAGCTTGGTGCCAACTCATGGAAGGATGTGAGCCCCCAGAATGTGTTTTAACACATACTCCCCTCAGTGTTCCCTCTAAGCTGGGTGAGTGTGAGCTAGCTCACAGTTTCTTAGCCTCCGGCTCACACATTTTGGTCTTAGCTCAGGAAGGAGGGCTCCAAAGGAAACTAATTGATGCAGCAGCCAAATGGCTCGCTCACAACTTTAATGCCAGTAGCTCACAAAGCAGAATTTTTGCTCATAAGACTCCACTGCTTAGAGGGAACATTGCTCACGATCTTTATTTTAGTCCTCTGAAAGGTCTACGTCAAAGACAGGGAGGGCATGATGGGTTTGCCCTGACCCAGATGGCCCTGCCTAGCCTGATCCAATCAGATCCCGGAAGCTAAGCAGGGTTGGCCCCGGTTGGTACTTGGAGGGGAGACCACCAAGGAAGTCCAGGGTCACCACACAGAAGCAGGCCATGGCCAACCACCTCTGAACATCTCTTGCCTTGAAAACCCTACAGGGTTGCTGTAAGCCGGCTGCAACTCGATGGCACTTTGCACAAGTATGTGTTCGGGGGGGGGGATTGGACAGCCCTAATTGGACTAGAAGGCTGTGGACTAAAAGGCCACGGTAGCTCAGAGGTTAAGACGCTGAACTGCAGATCGGAAGGTCGGTAGTTCAGTAGTTCAAGACCCGAGTGCCACATGACGGAGTGAGCTCCCGTCTCTGGCCCCAGCTCCTGCCAACCTAGCAGTTCGAAAGCAAGAGATTCCAAGTAGATAAATAGGTACCGCTTCGGTGGGAAGGGAACAGCGTTCCGTGCACCTCGGCATTTAGTCATGCCGGCCACATGACCATGGAAACGTCTTCGGACAGCGCTGGCTCTTCGGCTTGGAAATGGAGATGAGCACCACCCCCTAGAGTCAGATTCGACTGGCTTTCAAGCAAGGGAAACCTTTATCTTTACCTTTAACTGGACTAAATGACTTCAGCTTTCAGGTGGGGGGAATCACATGATTAGTTGCTCACCCACAGAAAAAGATCCCTTCCTATTGCAAGCTATCTTGTAAGAAGTGATTCATGATGTGCCTTCTCCACACGGTGTGCTACTTTTCTAAGTGCGGGGAGATCACTGTGCAGGAAAGAGGAGGGGGGATCCAAGCAACTAAATTTCAAACATTTTGCTCTTTCGATTTGACCTGAAGGATACTTTTTACAAATCTTAAAACTGGTAAATCTTAATAATATCGCTATCGCAGACTGTCAGATAGAATATGTCTACGCTTGGGGTTATAATTTCTAAAAACACTGCATCTAAGAGCATCCATAGCTTGGAATATTGAGGCAACAAATACAATAGGGAGGAGAATTGGCTTGGAAACAGCCACTCCGCTTGTCTCCACAGTCTTTGGGAGGGTGCAGAGATTTAGGGGCCTGATCTGGATGGCCCAAGCCACCTGGCTTTAATCCAGGGGTGGCCAAACTCATGCGGCTCTTTTACACACAGCGCTTTTTTGGTAGAAAAAGCCAAGCAGGAACTCATTAGCATAATAGGCCACACCCAACAACAGAAACTCATTGGCATATCCAGCCACACCCTTGACAGCACAGCCTATTAGCCTATTAGGCCACACCCCCATGTTACCAGAAGTATAGTCATCCAGCCACGCCCACCTTTTGCTTCTTATTCTGTTTCTTCCTTTCTTCTCTCCCCTCCCTCCATTTGCTTTCTTCGTTTTCTCTTTTTGCCTCCCCCCCAATCTATTTGCTTTCTTTCCATCTTTCTTTTTCTGTTTCATTTTCTCCTTCTCTCTCTCTCTCCCCCTTCCCCCTCCACCCTCATCTATTTGCTTTCTTTCTCTCTTTTTCTTTCCACCTCTTGCATTCTTTCTCTCTCTCTCTCTCTCTCTCTCTCAGACAAATAAATATTGTTAGCAAACAAATAAATGTCATTGGACAGATAAATATCATTAAAAATATCTGTTTTTACCCCTTTCATTTTTGGCAGTCTCATTTAATGTTAACAAAAAGCAGATTTTCATATATTAAAATTAAAAACATTTGTTCCTGTCTTGTGGCTCTCAAACATCTGATGCTTATTCTATGGGGCTCTTTAAGCTGAGCAAGTTTGGCCACCCCTACTTTAATTGTTTAATTGTTTACAGGGCCTTTTTTGTAGAAAAAGCACAGCAGGAACTCATTAGCCTAATAGACCACACCCAACAGCAGGAACTCATTAGCATATTAGGCCACACCCCTGACAACACAGCTCATTAGCATACTAGGCCGTACCCCCATGTTACCAGAAGTGTGGCCATCCAGCCACACCCACCTTTTCCTTCTTATTCTGTTTACCTTGTTTGTTGTCAAAACCCAGGGCTTTTTTTGTAGCAGGAACTCCTTTGCATGTTAGGCCACACACCCCTAATGTAGCCAATCCTAATGAGTTTCTGCTGTTGGGCATGGCCTATTATGCTAATGAGTTCCTGCTGTGCGTGGCCAACTTGGGAGCCAGCCGGAACTCCGTTCCTGTGCGTTCCTGCCCCAAAATAGCCCTGATTGTTTAACTGTTTTTGTATCTTGGTTTTATTGTTTATATTATGTTGGGATGCAAGTTCAATAAAATTAAATAAATAAATAAATAAGCTTGGCAGGGTGAGCCCTAGTTAGTTCATAGGATGGGAAATCACCAAGGAAGTCCAAGATTGGTACACAGAAGCAATCAATGGCAAATCACCTCTGTTCCCCTCTTGCCTTGAAAACAGGGGGATGTGTCCATTAATCAGCTGTGACTTGATGGTACTTTCCACCAGAGAGTTACGTCTGTCTTTTCGCTCCATTTCCTCCTTCCTCCCTTGCAAAAAACCCAAACACATCCTAAACGCTCTACAGGGCCACCCTAAGAAGGGCCACACCCTTTTAAGCCCCCTTGAAAGAGGAGGGTGTAACTCTGCTTAGAACTTGCAGGGGAAACCAGACCAAACGTCTGCTGCGAGAGGCAAATGTGCTTTATGTGCCTCCTGTATTTATGGAACACGGTCTGTGAGCGCAGCCTGCTGCTCAGAGTTCTCCTTTGGCCTCTATTGAACCACAAAAGCGGGCGGAGCCGAGGCGTGCCCTCCGTGAAAGGTTTCTGTGTAAGAACAAGGGATCCATTGGAGCTAAATGAGAGGCCTGGTGAGGTCACACAGTTGTGTTGTTACAACACTGGGCTGGCTGGTGTCCAAGAATGTGGGAAACGAACAGCAAGGAGGGGCTGATAACAAGGTCAGATAAATGAGATAAGCCTTCCAGCGCTCTCTGCTCGGTTGAAAAGCAATAAATAATAATCCCACCGTTCACCATGGTGATGCCTCAAAGGGTCTCCTCTGGCCCTGGAGCAGCTACATTAGTGCTGTTGCTTCCTGGAACCAGTTTTAATAGGATGAGAAAGACTTCCCTCTGTATTAAGCAAATTATTAGGCTGTTCTAGGAACTGGAATGGCACACGGCCAGCGTCATACCGCTGATCTGGTCGTTCTCGTAAAAACCTTGAGAATTTCTTTTACTTTTAAAGCTCAGGTTTCTAGTTCTCAAGGAGGGGTCAGAGTGTGGCACACCAGTCAAAGGTGAATGGGCGGTTTGCAGTGATAATAACGCTTATGTAGCTTTTCCAGTGTTCCAATGGCTTCATACACATATTGGCCCGTATCCTGTCCCTCCACTGAACAAATTTGAAAGCCTTCCTCCAAATGTAAGCGGCTCTTCCACAAACAGAAGAGGCGCTTAAGCTGAAGGAAGATTCCTTAAGCTGGGAGCATTTTCTGCAGCCCAAGGTAGCATGTATACCATGAACTTGTTCCAGTTCTTTCACCAGCCCCGTAAGTTAGGCAGATATTGCCTCTATATTGGAGATGGAACCAAGGATAAGGGAGTGACTTGTTGTGGCCACCTGGGTGGCTCTGAGGTGGAGGCAAGACCCAGGACCTCCCAAATCATCACTCATCGTCTTAGTTTCTACATTTAGATGTAGAACAGAGGTGGTTTGCCATTGATTTGATTCAGCGTAGCGAGCGACCCTGGACTTCCTTGGTGATCTCCCATCCCGCTACTAACCAGGGCCCACCCCACCTAGCTTCCAAGATCTGATGAGGCCTTCCAGGTCAGGGCCCTAAATCTCTGTCCCCTCCCAAACACTGTGGAGACAAGCGGAGTGGATGTTTTCAAGCAAATTCTTTTCTGCTCTGAGGCTTCAAGTGAAGGGCAGGGTATACATCCAATCTCCTCCTCCTCCTCCTCCTCCTCTTCTTCTTCCCTACTGTATTCGTTACTACACTGCACAAGCTCCTCTTCACCTGAGGATCCCATTTTAACAATGTTCCCTCTAAGCTGTGGAGCCCTGTGAGCAAAAATTCTACTTTGTGAGCTACTGGCATTAAAGTTGTGAGCAGGTGATCTGACTACTGGATAAATTAGTTTGCACTGGAGCCCTCCTTCCTGAGCTAAGACAAAAATGTGTGAGCTAGAGGCTAAAAAAATGTGAGCTAGCTCACACTAACTCAGCTTAGAGGGAACCTCTTAAAAGGTAAAGGTAAAGGTTCCTTTGCTTGAAAGTCAGTCGAGTCCGACTCGAGGGTTGCGGTGGTCATCTCCGCTTCAAAGCCGAAGAGCCAGCGCTGTCCAAAGACCTTTCCGTGGTCATGTGGCCGGCATGACTAAACACCAAGGCGCACGGAACGCTGTTACCTTCCCACCGAAGTGGTACCTATTTATCCACTTGCAATGTCTTGCTTTCGAACTGCTAGGTTGGCAGGAGCTGGAACTAGAGATGGGAGCTCACTCCATCATGCGGCACACTCGGGTCTTGAACTGCTGAACTACTGACCTTCCACAGCCTGCAGTTCAGCGTCTTAACCACTTGAGCCACCGCAGCTCTTAGGCTGATGATAAAGTGGATGTAGGCCAGGAAACAAATATGTCCCTCCCCCCCACACACATAAAACACAAGGTGCTACCTGGGAAGCTTACCTCCTCCTTCTCAAGAGTGCCAACTGTGGTTATTCAGTAAGGAAAGGAGAAGCACTCTGCACATGCTCTTCCCTTTGTTATTGTTACTTCCCCCCACCTTGCTGTTGTTGTTTTTCTGTCTCAGTGGCAAAGCCGAAAAGCTCTGTGCATGCTCAGAGGCACTCTCTTTGTCACAGATTACAGGGCTCAGATTCAGAAGACTTTTAGGGGTTAGGCTAATGCTGACGTCTAATATCTGTTCACTGCCCTCAAGGTCTCCCAAGTGGAGCATCAGCTGCGGGGCGAACTGAGCCTACTGAGAGGGGAGCACCGGACCTTGGCCCTGAGCGGTGCCGAACACGCCGCCCAAACACAAAGCCTGCAAGCCGAGGTGAGAAACGGGATCACTCAAGGGGAGACATGAGGGAAGAAGAAGAAGAGATTGGATTTATACCCCGCCCTTCACTACCCAAAGGTGTCTCAGAGCGGCTGACAATCTCCTTTCCCTTCCCTTCCCCACAACAGACACCCTGTGAGGTACGTGGGGCTGAGAGAGCTCTGATAGAAACTGCTCTTTTTCAAGGACAGCTCTTATCAGAACTACGGCTTGCCCAAGGCCATCCAGCAGCTGCAAGTGGAGGAGTGGGGAATCAAACCCGGTTCTCCCAGATTAGAGTCCGCGCACTTAACCACTACACCAAACTGGCCATTACATGTCCTTTTCCTGCCCCCTAGAGGGCACTGTCTCTCCAGTTTGTCATGTGGTAAGACAACCCTTCTCCAAACCCCAGCACTTAATGACTGAAGAAAAGAGGTACCCGGAGCTTACTCTATAATATGGCTCCTGTCCTCCCACCTGCCCTCTCATGATTGTGTAGGGCCTAGCAGTGGTTACTCCCATGGGAGGGAAGGACAGGCTGTACGTGTCCAGAAATACTCTTCCTCATCAGTCCTTCCCACTTGCTGGTGTGACCTTGGGTCAGTCAGAAGTTCTCTCAGAGCTGTTCTCTCAAGGGCAGTTCTCATAAGAGCTCTCTCAGCCCCACCTACCTTGCAGGCAGTGTTCCCTCTAAGCTGAGTTAGTGCGAGCTAGCTCACAGTTTTTTAGCCTCTGGCTCACAGATTTCTTCCTTAGCTCAGGAAGGATGACTCCAGAACAAACTAGTTTATGCAGTAGCCAAATCACTCGCTCACAGCTTTAATGTCAGTAGCTCACAAAGTAGAATTTTTGCTCACAAGACTCCACAGCTTAGAGGGAGCATTGCTTGCAGGGTGTCTGTTGTGGGGAGGGGAAGGGGAAGGGATTGTAAGCCGCTCTGAGACTCCTTCAGGTAGTGAAGGGCGGGGTATAAATCCAATCTCTTCCCTCTCTCTTCTCTCTCTTGCTTCATGTTCCTCAATCTAAGAAGCCTAAACCAAAAATCTTATCTGGCCACACAGCCCCCGCTAGCCACCTAAACTCCCAAACAGATTAGAGCTATCAAAGTGAAAATCTCTTATCTCCTGCCGCTGAGGCTTGTGAAGTGGCTGGCTCCGATTCCAGACATCTCAGAGGACATATGCATGCCTGTGTGTGAAAGAGAGAAAACTACCACAGGAAGGTCCATGCTAGTGGCATCCTGTTGTCACACGGACTGCGCATTCAAACCCAGTGTATGGCGGGGACAGGGGGGAAAGGTCATCGCTCACATCAGCCTGTCCGTTCCTGAATCCATTCTGAACTGCTCCACAGTTGTATCCTGCATCTGTATCCAGCCAGCTGTTAGGCTGTTCGGGGTGCCAAATGGCCAGCTATTTAATTTATAGTTATATTTTTACTGGGCATGGAGAAGGGCTGCCATTTGGAGTTTCTTCCTCTGGCAGCAAAATGACCGCCTCAAAATACAGACCCTCTAAGAGGCATTAGTTCTCAGTAGTGGGGAGAGGGGACCTGAGTCTGGCTTGGAGGAAGCAGCGACCACTTCTGTTTAATCCCCACTCCTCGCCCCCTCCCCCCAGAATCTTCTCTTACAGGAGTGGAAGCAAGATCTGGAGAAGCAGGCCCGCCAGTTTCGGGAGGAGAACGAATCCACCCAGGCCCTGGTGGACACCTTGCACGACAACGTCCTCCTCTTACGCAGAGAGACTCATGAGAAGGAGCTGCGGGTAAATCTAACAACAGCAAACCCTAAGCGCGGCACTACACTGAGTGTATCTGTTACTTCTACCAGGTTAGAGGGCGAGTCCTGAGGGGCTCAGGAGTTAAGGTGGGACCGGGAGGAAATCAGTTATGACGACAACAGTAAAGACGGCGGGTTGTTCAGAGAGACCTGTTTGCCAAGAATGGGGAAGAAGAGGGGTTCGATAAGGTCGCTTTACCTCATGGAGGAACTTCCCCCACCACACACAACTGATTTTCCGCTTTCTGCCCTTCCTTTCTGTTCCTCATCCCCAGATGAAGCTGCTCGAAGCCGAAGCGGAAGAGCTGCGGGCGTCCAACCGCCGTCTTCAGAACCAGGTGAAGGAGATGAAGGAAGAGATCCGGCTGCACGACTCGGATACCTCCATCACGTCCATCCAGTCGGAAATTGAAAGCAGCTTAGAGGACGCTCCGGGAGCACCTGGGCAGACCCCAAAGGTACAGGAAAGAGGAGGAGGAGCTCATGGTTTACCTATTCACGCTGTGCGTTAATCATTTTAAAAAAAACAGCAACAACCTGGAATCTGTCTGCCAAAATGGGAAATGTAGAAGACAAAGTCCACCTTGGGAGCCCTTAAGGAACCATGGGCAGGAGAGGAATAAATGATTTGGAAATCCCCCCAACACACCTTTCCCTTCTCCATTGGATCAGGAAAAAAAGTTTTCTCCCTTTTGTAGAGGCTTTATTGGATGCCATCTATTAGGTGATGTTACTTCACCCCAAAGGTACAGGAAAGAGGAGGAGGACCTCATGGTTTACCTATTTATGCCGCGCGTTAATCATTTTTAAAAAAAACAACAACAACCTGGAATCTATCTGCCAAAATGGGAAATGTAGAAGACGAAGTCCACCTTGGGAGCCCTTAAGGAACCATGGGCAGGAGAGGAATAAATGATTTGGAAATCCCCCCAACACACCTTTCCCTTCTCCATTGGATCAGGAAAAAAAGTTTTCTCCCTTTTGTAGAGGCTTTATTGGATGCCATCTATTAGGTGATGTTACTTCCCTCTATGGAGCTGCGGTGGCTCAAGTGGTTAAGACGCTGAACTGCAGGCTGCGGAAGGTCAGTAGTTCAGCAGTTTGAGACCCAAGTTGTTGCATGACGGAGTGAGCTCCTGTCTCTAGTTCCAGCTCCTGCCAAACTAGCAGTTCGAAAGCAAGAAATTGCAAGTAGATAAATAGGGACCACTTCAGTGTGAAGGTATCAGCGTTACGTGCACCTCGGTGTTTAGTCATGCCAGCCACATGACCACGGAAACGTCTTTGGACAGCGCTGGCTCTTCGGCTTTGAAACGGAGATGAGCACCGCAACCCTAGAGTTGGACTCGACTGGCTTTCGAGCAAGGGAACCTTTACCTTACTTCCCTCTATACCTTGAAAAGCTTCAGCTGCCCATTTCCACACCTTAAACCTCTACTGGACAGGATAGTTTCTTCAGACCTGTTGGCAACTCTGCTTTTCGAGGGCACAAGCAGCCTAACCCCACCCCCCCTTTAGTGTGTCGTCCCCTCCCCCCGTAACTGACTCTCAGCATTCTAAGAGCAATGAGAAAGTTCAGACCTCAACAGGCCAAAGGTGGAGAGACAGACTGTTCCGTTTTTAAAATTACAAATCAATACTTTGTGCCTGCCTTAGAGACACCCCCAAGTCTTCAGGTATCTGACGAAGGGAGCTTTGACTCTCGGAGGTTTACGCTGTGGAAGCCTTGCTGGTCCGTTTTTGGGGTGCCACTGGGCTTGCATCTTGTTCTCCTGCTGCAGACCAACAGCCGCCCTCTGGAAACGATCCCCAAGTCTTCAGAAACCCCAGCCTTGCCTCCAGGTGGCACCATTTCAGTGCCAACCTGTTAAGACACTCAGCCATGAATTTCACTATTGCTGGAACAAGTTGGGGGCCTGAAGAGAATTATGGGCAGGGAAAAGATTATTGACTGGGAAACTGTTAAGTCGCTCGCTTGACAAAGCAGTCGGAGAGTGATTCAGCAAGAACACAACTTTTATTCTTCAACTCGAACACAACTCCAACACGGATCAACATCTGATAGCCCAGGACAGCCTTTACATTGCAGCTGTCCTGCTTTTAAGCATTCCCGGCTAATATAGCCACACCCACTGTACAAATATCAACCTATGAGGTTGCCGAGATAAGGTCCAATCATATTAGTTCCCGCTCAGGGAGCTTGCTTGAAGTGATTGGCGTGTAACTTCCTGGGCTAGCAATACTATTGGATGGATTTGGATCCTAGCCCAGGACGAAGCTTAACATTACAGTTCAGTTAGATGTTTCACATGCATTCAAGGCAGCTTTGAATACACTACAGACACTTCCCTCTGTCCAAAACCTCCCTCTCAAAGGGAGTTGTAAATTCTTAGCTGGTAGCTAGGTCCGTTTTCTCGCTCCTTTTTCCTTTCATCTTCCTTTAAAAAATTATCACCTGTCCTGAGTATTGTTTAGGCGCTTACAGCAAGGATGCTCTTCACAAGATCTTCTTTTGTTTCAGTTTCTAAGTTTCCTGCATGTCTGGGGAGCCCGGAGCATCCAAGAACCCCTGTCTTGCTAGAGGGTTAGGGTTTGGTTTCACTGCTCTGCTGATAAGATCTCTGATTCAGCAGCATTAGCAGGCTTTGCACAAATTCAAAAACCAATCTGTTTGGTACATCAGAAATGTACCACGTTCTTATTTAATTGGGAGAATTTTCATGCTGCCATCCAGTATGGAGGTGAAAAGAATTTGGGGGTGCGGGGGGATGTCTCAAATTGAAGCAGAAATCTTGTCATCCTATGCTGATTTTTTGCCTTCTGGCATTTCTAGTTCTGCATGTTGCTAGCCTGATAAACTGTGTAAATGTTTAAATGTTGGGTTTCTGTAAATTTTATGGATCCGTGCAGACTTTCCCTTTGACTGCAATTCAGACCTCATTAATTTCTGTAAGACTAAAAAATGCTTCAGCGTCTACCAGATGACACTGTCATGCTATCTGAAGGATTCCTGTGGAAGTCTCTGCTGGGAAGGAGGCAGCCGTGGCTTGGCAGCAAAAGAGGTTCCACTCCAGAGTCAGATGCATCTTAGTGCCACTGATCTCTCACCCTTTGTACATTTGTTTTCTCTAACTCAGCTGATGGTCAACGGCATGGCTAAGACCAGCCCGGCTCCAAAGAATCCCTCACGGAGATCAGAGGAGGAGGAGGCTGAATATGCCAAAAGAGTGTTAGCTCTGACCCACCAGGAACAAGATATACTGAAGCAGAAGGAGATGGAGATCATGAAACTCCAAGATCAGGTACGGGACGCTGTGCCTCCCCGTTGTCATTGTAGGGCGCTGTGTTGTGGGATTGTCTGCAGTTTTTAAAAAGTGTCCTACGTTTTTTTTCTCAGGTCACTCTGCAGTATGTGGAACTTTGCAGTTTAAGGTCGGAGATAGAGAACCAGAGGCGTCTGTATCAAGAGAGCAATCGGGATGAGGCCTTGAAGTTAGCCGTATCAGATCGGGATGAGGCGATAATTAAGTAAGAGATCCCCACGGGCCCTGTCACTACCTCCTAAAGAGGGGGTTGTGGCCCTGTTTATTTATTTGTAACCTCCCCCTTACAAATCACAGCTAAGGCGAACAATATAAGCCATCCGGACCCCATATACAACCTATATTCTTGAAAATCCCTTTATTTATTTATTAAAACATTTGTATTCTGCTTTTCCTCTTGGTTCAAGGTGGTTTGCAACAATAATCAAAACATCCCCAGCTCCGGCCAAAGATAAAATAACACAAACCCCAAATCTCCCCTCCCCCCCTTAAAAGATGCCTGCCATTCAAACACTCTCAAAAGCTCTGGCAGACAGGCAGGCCTTGCAGCGCCTCCTGGAGATCTCTAGGGAAGCACCTCCCCCCTTCGGGGAGCCCATTCCACAAAGCCGGAGCTGATTCAGTCGCCTGTCATTTACACATCCAGTCGCCTGTTGTTTTTTCAGCCATTGGTAGAGAGAGAAGAAGAGAAGAGATTGGATTTATACCCCGCCCTTCACTTGGAGTCTCAGAGCGGCTTACAAACTCCTTTCCCTTCCCCTCCCTACAACAGACACCCTGTGAGGTGGGTGGGGCTGAGAGAGCTCTGACACAAACGGCTCTTTTTCATGGACAGCTGTGCCAAATGGTTAATTGCAGGCACTTCACCTGAAGTCCACTTTTTTTGCAATATTTACAGTACAGTCCTAAGCAGAATTGTTTAGTTTATTTATTTTAAACGTTTCCCCCCAAATAAGGTCCTCAAGGTGGCAAACAGCCAGACATTAAAACATTTAAAGTATTCAAACCGCATGCAAAATATTGATACAATCTGATAAAAACATGCAACATACAAACACAGCACGACAGAATTACATCCTTCTAAGGCCACTGAAGTTAATGCTTGTTGCTTTATATGGTTAATTGCAGGTACTTCACCTGAAGTCCACTTTTTTTTTGCAATATTTACAGTACAGTCCTAAGCAGAATTGTTTAGTTTATTTATTTTAAACATTTCCACCCAAGTAGGGTCCTCAAGGTGGCAAACGGCCAGACATTAAAAGATTTAAAGTATTCAAACAGCATGCAAAATATTTATACAGTCTGATAAAAACATGCGACATACAAACACAGCACGACAGAATTACATCTTTCTAAGGCCACTGAAGTTAATGCAGTCAGCATTACGCTTCCTACACGTTTTGCATGCAAAATGCAAACATGATCCCGGTAATCTTTTTTTGGGTACTTTTTTGTACTTTGTGTGTGTGTGCACGCGTCTGCACCGGGAAGTCATGTCAACCTCTGGCGTCTGACCCCTACTGGGGGCCCAGAGGATATTCAGAGAGGTGGCTGAATAAAGCCTGCCTCTGTCCTCCCAACTTGGTATTCCGAGGAAGTCTCACATCCAGCTACTAACCACAGTCGACCCTGCTTAGCTTCCAAGATCTGACAAGATCGGGCTTGTCTCCTGGGCTACCCAGGTCAGGGCATGGTCCCGGTAATCTTTACAAGGAGCCTGTTGGGATCTCCGATCCAGCTTTGTGCACCCCTGTAATCAGTTTGTTTTGGGATCAGTGCCAGCATTCTTGCAGCCGTTAACGTGTGGTTCGGCTGCCCATTCTATTATTTACATGAAGCATTTTGAGGCCACTGTTCCCAATAAACAAGCAGTGAAAGTCATCAAAGGAGAAAGGGAACGAGGCAGAGGAATGCTCGTGGGTCCTGTGAAAAGATGATGCACACGCTCTCCCCTCTCAATGTCTTACGCTCTTTTTCTACGTATGGTTTGGCCCATCGCCCTGAGAGCTTTCGCAGTGGAGAGATTTATACACCAGCATTCCTGTAGAACTGGAGTGGACAAATTATGGGTGTGGGGCCCACATCTGGTCCATGGGAGCTTTTCCCGTGACCCTGAAGTCGCTTCTGAGGGCGTGTGCAGAATACTGGGCACCCGTGGACCGCTGCACTGGCTCTAGTGGGCTGCCAGCTCCTGTGCAGCTGTGGAAGAGCTCAAGGGCCAGGACTGCCAGCTCTGGGTTGGGTGGGAAATACCTGGAGATGTTGGGGGCGGAGGAGGGTGGGGTTTGGTGAGGGGAGGGGCCTTCAGCAGGTTCTGATGCCGTAGAGTCCACCTTCCAGGTGGGCTGATCTCCATTGCCTGGAGCTCAGTTGTCGTCCTAGGAGGTCTCCAGCCACCACCTGCAGGTTGGCAACCCTACTGAGGGCTGTGTGTCTTTTAGGGCCACTGAGGGGAAGGAAGGGCCCCCCTGTTTGCATCGGCACTCATTTGTTTTTTAAGTCATCTTTATTCATTTTAATCAAACGTGTAATACAGTTTTTGAAGGCTTCCTATTAGCTTCCGATCCTTCCTGTTTCCAAGCTTTCTACCTTGGAACCCTGAAAAGTCAGCAGAGACCCAGATGTGGCTCCCCAGTTGAAACATCTGTCCACCTCTCCTCCATGGGTGACTTTTCGGGCCACCTTCTTCAGCTAGGGTGCTGAGCCTCTGCTTCTCCCCTTCGCCTCCTCTCCTTGCTTCCCCCTGGGGCGTCGAGGGGCTGCTGGAGCCAGTCTCAGCCGCCATGTTTCCTTACGGTCAGGGCTATTTTTGGGCAGGAGCACACAGGAACGGAGTTCCAGCTGGCTCCCAAGTTGGCCACGCCCAGCAGGAACTCATTAGCATAATAGGCCACACCCAACAGCAGAAACTCATTCGGATTGGCTACAATTACGGGTGTGTGGCCTAACAGGCAACAAACAAGGTAAAGAGAATAAGAAGCAAAAGGTGGGTGTGGCTGGATGACCACACTTCTGGTAATGTGGGGGTGTGGCCTGATATGCGAATGAGCTGTGCTGTCAGGGTGTGGCCTAATATGCTAATGAGTTCCTGCTGTTGGGTATGGCTTATTATGCTAATGAGTTCCTGCTGGGCTTTTTCTACAAAAAAAGCCCTGCTTACGGTGCATCTCCTTCTCCACGGCAGCTTTCCCCGTTGTCTTGTCAGCATCATTCAGTCCAAAGAAAAGGACCTTAAACTATCCGGATTAAATCCCTCTTGCCTGCGATACTGCCCTGTTTACTTCTACGTGTTAATGCGTAACTTAGAGGGAAGGGAATTAGCTCAAATGATCTTAATCAGTTGCAAGCGCGTAGGCGTTTCTCTTCTGTGTTACTTTGAAGCATGGCTTTCCAAGCTTTCTGGCTCTGGGGAACCCTTTCAAGAGGGAGTCGCCTGCCGAGGAGCTGCTGCCTGTGCAGCACAGAGAAGCTGGGGAGCGTTCTGGGACACGGACTAATTTCCTGTCGGGTACCGGCCAGGGTTCTGGGCCAGCTCATGGCTCCAGATGAGCAGCGAGTACGTCTGTCCTCGAGTACACCTCTGCAGCTGCACATTTTGAGAGCAGCTAGTTATAGGCAAGCATTCAGGAAAATTGCAGAGAGGTGGCTATGTTGGTTGGTTGTAGGAAAATAAAGCAACAGTCCAGTGGCACCTTCAAGACTAGCAACGCTTATTTCAAGCCCGTCTGGCTGTGGCCATTAATAAGAAACTTCTTCTTTTTTTTTTAATACCCATAGGTACACTTTTATTATTATTCATATTATACACATACATACATACATA
>NW_015162557.1:231269-232575 GCF_001447785.1 Gekko japonicus | reverse complement strand
CGCTCCCCCCGCCGCTCCGAGGCGGTCTCGGACCAGCGGACGCTGTAGGTGTGGGTGATGGAGAGCGGGTCGGGGCCCCGGACGTCGTCCAGGCTGGCGGGCTTGACGTCGCGCACGCTGACGTTGGCGTAGATGACGCGGTCCCCGTTCCACTCCAGGTGGAAGTCCAGGTGGGTCCAGAGCCCGATCTTGTGGCTGTGGGGCAGAAACCCGCTCTCCTCCATGTAGCCCACGAAGCCGCGGAGGGGCAGGTCGTCCACCACAAATTCAAAGTAGTACAGCTCCTCGATGGCCTGCCGGAGGCGCTCTACCTGCCACAGAGAAAGACACGGGTGTAAGAACCTCAGAGAAGGCCTGCCAGATCAGACCAGTGGTCTTTCCGGCCTGGCATTGTGTCTCACACAGTGGCCACCCAGTTCCTCTAGTTAGCCAACATCAGGGCAAAGAGACCAAGGCCTTCCCCTGATGTTAAGAATGTAAGAGGAGCCCTGCTGGATCAGACCAATGGTCCATCTAGTCCAGCATCTTGTCTCACACAGCGGGCAAGCAGTTCCTCTGGAGGGCCAACAGCAGGGCAGGGAGGCCGAGGCCTTCCCCTTATGTTAAGAATGTAAGAAGAGCCCTGCTGGATCAGACCAGTGAGGGCCCATCTAGTCCAGTATCTTGTCTCACACAGCGGGCAATCAGTTCCTCCGGAGGGCCAACAACAGGGCAGGGAGGCCGAGGCCTTCCCCTAATGTTAAGAATGTAAGAAGAGCCCTGCTGGATCAGACCAATAGTCTATCTAGTCCAGCATCCTGTCTCACACAGTTCCTCTGGATGGCCAAAAACAGGGCATAAGAAAAGCCCTGCTGGATGAGACCAGCGGTCCATCTAGTTCAGCATCCTGTCTCACACAATTGTCAATCTATTCCTCTGGAAGACCAACAACAGGGCATGGAGGCTAAGGCCTTCCCCTGATATAGCCTCCTGGCACTGGGATTCAGAGGTAGACTGCCTCTGAATGTGGAGGTTCAATAGGTAAATCTTATTGTAGCACTATAAAAACATCAGAAGAGCCCTGCTGAATCAGACCAGTGGTTCATCCAGCCCAGCCTCCTGTCTCACACAGTGGCCAAGCAGTTCCTCTGAACAGCCAACAACAGGAAACAAAGGCCGAGGCCTTCCCCTGATGTTGCCTCCTGGCACTGGGTTTCAGAGGCTGACTGCCTCTAAAGTAGAGACGTGAAGGCTCGGAAAACTTAGGGGGAAAAACAGTTTTTTCCCGTTTTTTTCCTGAAGCCTTTTTTGTTTTTTTTCTGAAAAA
>NW_015162557.1:223011-231255 GCF_001447785.1 Gekko japonicus | reverse complement strand
CAACAGAGTAGCTGCAGAAGCAGAGACTGAAATTGATACTGATAATTACAGTTCAGAAAATGATTCTGATTAAATTTCATGCCCATTCATTGAAACTTAGTTCCACACTCCCTTCTATACACTTCCCCTTCTTCAATTCTTTTTATGAGAATGGGTTTTTTAATTATTTAATACTGTGGAGTAGAAATATGAATAATTGTTACTTCTGGATTTTTAAAAATTGTTTTGTGGAGGTTTTTTTGTCTGTTCCATATAAACTAGCAAACAGTTCAGGAGATCGTTGCTCCATTTGTTACAATTACAAATAAATATTATTTTAAAAGTAAATTCTGTTTGTAATAACTATTTGGATACACTGTTTTTAATATGCTAGTTGTGATAATTTCATGCCAAGTAAAAATGTCCATAGTCATATTTTATGTTCCTAAAGTAACAGAATAACTTTCAATCTGGAAAAGAAAAAATAAGTGCTAATGTAGCATTTTTTTCAATTTTTCCAAAAATTTTCATTTCCCCCCAGAAAAAACTGGGTTTTTTTCCGAGCTTCAAAATTTCCAGAAATTTGACATCTCTGCTCTAAAGGTGGAGGTTCCCTTTAGTCACCTGGCTAGTAACCACGGATAGGCCACGGATTTGTCTCTGAGCTGTGGTGACCAGGGAGTCACCTTGAGGTGAACAGACTAACAAATTGAGCATCCGGGCCCCCTTGGCTCCACAACTGCTTCCCCTCCATCAGCCCCAAGGAGAAGGATTGGGCAGGGGGTTGGACTGGACGGTCTGTACGGCCCCTTCCAACTCTATGGTTCCATCCAGAGGACGTCTGGCTTCCAATCCCCCAAGATCTACTTCTCTTCCAAACCCCCAAAAGAATAAAACCCACATCTCCTTCATTCTAGCCCAACGAGGTGTAACTCCCCAGAATAGGAAAACGTGGTGAGAAATTTGACTATGAAAAGGCAATAGGCATGGATACATGCAGCGGCCGCCGGCCTTGCGCTTAATTGCTTCAGAGCTGTAACGCTTATCTTTGATGTTGTACTGGTGGAGAATGTGGTGTCTATCGTCCGTGGGAGCTTCTCCGTTCCCAGCTTCGCAACCGTTAGAGAGTCTTGCAGTCTCCCGCACACGGGAGCCCACCTAATTGGTTATTGCTGGGGGGGGGCATACGAATGCCCTATATCCTATTATGCGCACAGGTAGCCCGCCATTCCTAACAGTGTTCATGTTATCGCATCTATGGCTTTTCAATAAAAGTAAAACCTTCCTGGAAGCGTGCACTTCGTTGTTTAGCTGTGGCTCCTGACAGAAATTTGACTACGAAAAGGCAATAGGCATGGATACATGCAGCGGCCTCATACTGAATGAAACGACTGGTTTATCAAGGTCAGCACTGTCGACACAGGCAGGCAGCAGGCTCTCCAGGGTCTCAGGCAGAGGTCTTTCACATCACCTGCTACCCAGTCCTTCAACTAGCGATCACAGAATCACAGGCCATCTACTCCAACCGCCTGCTCAGTACAGGATCGGCCTAGAGCATCCCTGACAAGGCTTTGTCCAGCTGAAAGGGACCCCACCGCCTCCCCAGGCAGCCGATTCCACGGCTGCACAACTCCGACTGTAAAAGAGCTTTTCCTAATCTCCAGCTGGTACCTTCCCACCCTCAATTTAAACCCATTCTTGTGATTCCGCTCCTCGGCTGCCAACAGGAACAGCTCCCTTGCCCTCCTCTAAGCCCTTCGAAGACTTCAAGAGAGCCCTCCTGTCCCCCCGCAACCTCCTCTTCTCCAGACTGAACATTCCCAAGTCCCTCAGCTAGGGTTTGAACCCGGGACCTTTTCCCTGTCAAGCAGATGCTTGACCACTGAGGCACAAACGTAGGCCCTCCCTACATATGCAGAGAGTTCAAACAGGGGTCATGATCTCCTTTGTGATTAGGCTGGAACTAAGGTGGGGTTTTTTGGGGGGGAAAGGGTAAATTTTTGAACTCGAGGCTTTCACTGAACCTGGGTCCTTCTGCATGCCCCGTAGATGCTCCACCACTGAGCCGCAGCCCCTACCCAAGAATCACTAGCTATAAAAAACGAAGGTCACGCTAGGGTCAGGCATCCTTCAGAAGTCATGCTTAAGAACAGAAGAGGAGCCAATGTTGGATCAGGCCAATGGCCCATCCAGTCCAACACTCTTGTCACACAGTGGCCCAGACATAAGAACATAAGAGAAGCCATGTTGGATCAGGCCAATGGCCCATCCAGTCCAACACTCTGTGTCACACAGGGCCAAAAATACCAGGTGCCATCAGGAGGTCCAGGACACTAGAAGCCCTCCCACTGTTGCCCCCCCCCAGCAGCACCGAGAATACAGAGCTTCACTTGCCCCAGACTGAGAGTTCCTATCTATACCTTCTGGCATATAGCCACTGATGAACTTCTGCTCCATTTGCTTATCTAATTCCCTCTTGAAGCTGTCCATGCTTGTAGCCGCCGCCACCTCCTGTGGCAGTAAACTCCATGTGTTCATCCCTCTTTGGGTGAAGAAGGACTTCCTTTTATCTGTTCTAACCCAACTGCTCAGCAATTTCACTGAGTGCCCACAAGGAGTTCTTGTCTTGTGAGAAAGGGAGACAAGGACTTCTTTCTCAACCTGCTCTATCCCGTGCATCATCTTGTCAACCTCAATCATGTCACCCCTCATGCTTGTCCCAGTCTTGCCTCTTCCCCCGAGGAGACTTATTTCCAGTCCAGACGTCGGGATCCATACCTGCTGAGGCGAGAGTTTCATATCACAGAGCACCTTCTTGTCGACATTCTCACGGAACCGGATCTCGTACATGGACTCGGCCATGCGATCTCCATCCAGGACCTCCCCCAGGGTGAGGCTTTTGTGGCGGATATTCACCGGCGAGCAGACCGGGAGCTGGTAGTAATGGTAGGTCTCCTGCGGATTGTGGTACGGTCCCACCTTGTTGACGTACAGCATCACCGGATCCCCCTGCTGATAGCGGCCCTCCGAGGAAGCTGCTGAGACGAGGTAAAGGAGGGAGAAGAGCGGGGCGAGGAAGGGGTGGGGGGCCATGATGGGTCTGGTGGAGGGGTGGAGGGGCGGGATGGGAGACGGGCTGGGAAGAAAGAAAAGAGACTTTTCAGTGACTACCGTCCTTCACCAAAGAGCTTTGTTTTTCGTCAGCATTCCAACCAGTGTTCCCTCTAAGATGAGTGAGTGTGAGCTAGCTCACAGTTTTTTAGCCTCCGGCTCACACATTTTTGTCTCGGCTCAGGGAGGATGGCTCCAGAGCAAACTAATTCATGCAGCAGCCAAATCGCTCGCTCCCAACTTTAATGCCAGCAACTCACAAAGTAGAATTATTGCTCACAAGACTCCACAGCTTAGAGGGAGCACTGATTCCAACCAGAGCTAGCTGGAGATTTGCTGAGAACCAGCGTGGTGTAGTGGTTAAGAGCGACGGACTCTAATCTGGAGAACCAGGTTCGATTCCGCACTCCTCCACAGAAAGTCATCTGGGCGACTGCTGGTCAGACACGGCTCTTTTAGAGCTCTTGCAGCCCCCCCCAAATAAATCTAGCTCACCACCTAGTGGTACATAATGCAAAAAGGGCTCAAACTTGAGACTGCCAGACAATCTTAGGATCTCCTGGCTCTATTACACACAATGCCACGCAATATACTCTACTACCGGGGATTCTAGAGCTCCTGGAGCTGATGCTGGGCGCTTTGATCCTTGAAAGCTCCCCATAGCTTTGGCCATCGTCACTCCAGCCACCTAATAGTCCTTGCCCACCTCACTTTAACAGCCACTCCAGGAACATTGTGAGGACTTTTTTTTTGGGGGGGGGTCATTCCTCTGAGCACAGTCTGGATTTCTGGGGACCTCTCTCATGCTCGGCTCTCCCTTGCTGCACCTGCCCTTCTGGTAGGGGTGTCAACCAGCAGGTGGGACCTGGAGATCTCCCAGAATCGCAACCAATGCTCCCTCTAAGCTGTGGAGTCTTGTGAGCAAAAACTTCTACTTTGTGAGCGACTAGCCTTAAAGTTGTGAGCGAGCCATTTAGCTGCTGCAGAAATCAGTTTGTTCTGGAGCCACATCCTTCCTGAGCTGAGACAAAAATGTGTGAGCCGGAGGCTAAGAAACTGTGAGCTAGCTCACACTAACTCGGCTTAGAGGGAACACTGATCTCAACTGCTCTCCAGACAGCAGGGACCCGTTCCCCTGGAGAAAACAAGATGCCTCCCTGGCCCGAGGGAAGCCAGGCTAGCTGCCAATAGGGCCGGGGCCTTTTCGGTGGCGGCCCCTACCTGGTAGAAGGAGCTCCCGGAGGAGATCAGGGCCCTGCTGGACCTTTCACAGCTCTTCCGCCAGGCATTTAATTAGGGGCCGCCACAGTTGGATCGCCTGGCCACTGCAGCGCCTGGCCCATGAGCCACCATCGAGTTGTGGCCATAAGGAAACTACGCGCAGAAGAACATCTCAGAACATTCGGGAAATGGAAATCCTTTGGAAACTGTGTCATCTAAGTGCATTTTAATCGCCGCCAGCACTTTATGCTTGTTTTATTTGTTGTGTTTTTAATAATTGCGTTTTAAGCTGTATATATGTCGTTTTGGAAGCCGCCCTGAGCCTGCCTTGCAGGGAGTAAGGCAAAGGTCTCCCTTGCTCGAAAGCCAGTCGAGTCCTAGGGTTGCGGTGCTCCTCTCCGTTTCCAAGCCAAAGAGCCAGCGCTGTCCGAAGACGTTTCCGTGGTCACGTGGCCGGCATGACTCAACACCAAGGTGCACGGAACGCTGCGAAGCGGTACCTATTTATCTACTTGCAATGTCTTGCTTTCGAACTGCTAGGCTGGCAGGACTTGCGGGGAGGGCAGGGTATAGATTTGACAATAAATAAATAAATAGAAATGCTTTTGGAGGGTTCACCCTACGGAAGTCCCTGTCCTCCACAAGCTCCACGCCCCAAGTCTCCAGAAATCCCCCAGGCCTGGAGTTGGCAACCCTACATTCTGGGCATGCCTGCGGGGGGGGGGTGATGCCCGCCTAGCACCCTTTCCAGCCCGCTCCCCTCCAGCCTAAGGGGGCCATGCCCCTGCCGAGGCAGAGGACCAGCGGCATACCGAGGGGGAAAGGGGTGGAAGGGCGGGCAGGCTCCCGGCCCCGGGGGGCTTGCCCGGCCAGCGCCTGATCCCTCCGCTGCCTTCCGCCCCCCTCTCAGCCCCCTCCCGTGTCCAGACCGCGTCTCTCTGACTCCCTGTCAACAAAGTGACGCGGCTCCCGACGTGAAGGATGAGTCACTGGAGGAAGCGAGGGGCTAGAACGCGTCGGGGTCCTTCAGGCGTTCGCCGGCGGCAGCCCCGGCCACGTCCCCCTCCTGCTTCCGCCCTCACCTGCCCGCGAGGGGCCTCGTTGCCCACACGGTGACGCGTTTCCTAGCCGGTCGGGGGAAGCGGCTCCATGGAGATGGGACGGAAGCCTTTCCGGCGCTCCCCTGACTTACCTAAGCCCCGCCTTCCTCTTAAAGGGGCAGCCTCCTTTTGTAAGACCGAAGGGGGTTTCAACAGGAGAAAAATAGGGAGGAAACGTGGAGAGGGGACTCTAGAACTTCCGGGTCCACTCCTTTTGGGAGGAGCGTTGGGTCTGGGGCAGCGAATATGAAAAGGATTAATTAATAAGAGAAGCACATGAGCATGTGCAGAGTGCATTTCCTGTGCCATTGAGCAGTGCCACAATTTCCTGTCTTTTTACGGAGAGGCAATATGGTGTAGTGGTTTGAGTTGAGGCCTATGAGCAAAGTGTCCCAGGTGTGATCTCCATAAAGCTCACTGAGTGATCTTGGGCTAGGGTTTCCAGCCTCCATGTGGATCCTGAAGATTTCCCAGATTTCAGTTGGTCAGATCTCCAGATGACAGAGCTCAGCACCTAGGGTTGCCAGCTCCAGGTTGGGAAATACCTGGAGATTTGGGGGGTGGGGTGGAGCCTGGGTAGGGCGGGGTTTGAGCAGAGGAGGGACCTCAGCAAGGTACAGTGCCATGATAGAGCCCACCCTCCAAAGCAGCCATTTTCTCCAGGGGGACTGATCTCGATTGTCTGGAGATGGGTTGTAATAGCAGGCGGTCTCCAAGCCCCACCTGACGGCTGGCAATTCTATGAGGCTGCTTTGGAGGGTCGGCGGTGGCGTTATACCCTGGCTGAGGCCTCTCTCCTCTCCAATCCCACCTCCCCCAGGCCTCCACCCCTAAATCTCCAGGAATTTCCCAACCAGGAGTTGGCAACTCTGTGCTGGGCCAGCCCATTCTTGCTCAGACTAATCTCTCTTCCAGGGTCCTTGTGAGGATAAAATGACTGAAGAGAGAACTCTGTATGTTACCCCGAGTTCCTCAAAGGAAGCGGCTGTTTAAAAATAAACTTAGTAAATAGCTGGCAGGAATTCAAACCGCTGAGGTTTATTCTAGTCCCATTTCTATAAGGAGGAAGAGGAAATACTGCAGCGATTTCAGAGATACCGTCTCTTTGGGGCGACTTTTTTGCTTTAATCGTGTACCGTACAAAGCGAGGCTTTGGTGTAGTGGTTAAGTGCGCGGACTCTAATCTGGGAGAATCGGGTTTGATTCCCCACTCCTCCACTTGCACCTGCTGGATGACCTTGGGCAAGCCATAACTCTGGCACAGCTGTCCTTGAAAAAGAGCCGTTTCTGTCAAGAGCTCTCTCAGCCCCACCCACCTCACGGGGGGCTGTTGTGGGGAGGGGAAGGGAAAGGCGTTTGTCAGCCGCTCTGAGACTCCTTTGGGTAGTGAAGGGCGGGGTATAAATCCAATTTCCTCTCCTCCTCTTCTAATAATATCCAAGTAACATTTAGGCATCACACCAGGTATCACACAAACTTCAACTATTCTGAAAAGGAACTGGAAGGGGGAAAGGATAGTGATGACCAGTGATGCACTTGCTTTCTCCGATATCTTTATGTTATGTACTGAGCCTGAACTGTACTTACCAGGAGACCTAGCTTGGGGATGCATAACAATAGCTGGCTAGGATCCTGGAATGGACCAGTAGGAAAACAAAGATCGTAGAGTAAACCAATTGAGAAACAATGTAATGTAAATAGCCTATCGTTGGGAGTGGGGTGTGTTTTGGGTGTAACTTTCTGCATGCATAAATACCCGGTGACGGCCAGGGATTTTCAGTCGTCTTTCTACTTGCTGAATCACTAATAAACTATGAGCTGATCACTATGCGCGTCTGAACCCAGTATATTTATTTATTTATTTATTTATTTATTTCATTTTATTTCTATCCCGCCCTCCCCGCATGCGGGCTCAGGGCGGCTCACAGGGCACTAAGGTGCTATAAAAACAGGTACATTAAAACAGCAAACTAAAAATATACATGAAGGACTAGATTACACGTTCTCCCTTACATGTCATGAGGAGGTCCGATGACAGAATCCAACTCCAAGGGGAGATGGCATGAGCCATGATGTTCCCACTTCCCAAAGGCCCATCCCCGGCGGGTCCTGCTCCGCAGATATACGGTGGTGGTAGTGGTGGCGGCGGCCCCTATTCAAAAGCCTGGCGGAAGAGCTCCGTCTTACAGGCTCTGCAGAACTGTAGAAGGTCCCGCAGAGCCCTGATCTCCGGGAGCTCATTCCACCAGATAGGGGCCGCCACCGAAAAGGACCTGGCCCTTGTGGTAGCTAGCCTGGCCTCTTTAGGGCCCGGGGTCACTAAACGGTTCTGTGACCCCGACCGAAGTGCTCTTTGGGGCCTGTATGGGGAAAGACGGTCCCTCAGGTGTGTTGGACCCAGGCCATGTAGGGCTTTAAAGGTAAGCACCAGCACTTTGAAGGGAATCCGTTATGCTATAGGCAGCCAGTGCAGCGCCTTCAGCACAGGTTGGATGTGTTCCCATTTAGGGGCACCCACCGACAACCTGGCCGCCGCATTCTGCACCAGCTGCAACCTCCGGAGTTGTGACAAAGGCAGCCCTTTGGATTTCACTTTAGGATTGCCAAACCCCAGGTGGGGCTTGGAGATCTCCAGGGATTACAACTCCAGACTACAGAGATCTGTTCCCCTGGAGGAAACAGCGGCTTTGGAGAATGGACTCTATGGCATTATACCCCACGGAAGTCCCTCCCCTCCCCAAACTCGCCTTCCCCAAGCTGCATCCCCAAATCTCCAGGAATTTCCCAGCTTGGAGTTGGCAAGCCCAGCATGATGTTTTTGATCTTTTTTTTT